>NC_052951.1:24361654-24644154 GCF_013358895.1 Oreochromis aureus
GGCACTATCCTTGGAGTGACAGATGTGTAGAATATTAGATGCTGGTTTAAAGATTTCTTTTTGAGAACTGGTGTCATATGGTATTCAGTCACAGTAAAGTGGCTTATACTCAAATGGCAACAATGATATCAATGTCATCCTGGGTTTTTCATTAAAACCCACTTCGACAACAACACTGCTCAAGTCTTTCATTATCTGTCAGCTTTGCCTCTATCTCTGCTTTTCGATCTCACCATCTCATATTTGAATTGGCCTTTCATAATTCTTATTACTCCCCTTCTCCTTCCCTTTCTACATTCACCTTATGCTCTGCAGAATCGTGCTGCTTTTTCCACTTCCTCTCCATCATCATAGAGTTCTCCTCTTTCACCACTTTCTTTCCCTCTTTGCCTTCACCTTGCCTTACAGTTTTACCACAGTAACAGATGAAAACTCTTCTCCCAAGTGTCCTTTCCCACCCATGAATTCCGCTTGCCTTATTCCAAACTCCAGGACATCGAAAGGCAGCCATTTATCACGGCTGCAGAGCTAAACCACGTGACCCACAAGAACCGAGGAGGTCATAAATCTGCGACGAGTGGGGGGCATGTTTCAGTCTGTGCAGGAAAGGGTCAGGAAACACTGAGCACCATGTTCATCATGACAGCGCTGCAGATGGCATACAGAGCTTGGCTCTAATCCAGAGCTAATTAGTGGGGTGTGATTTTTACCAGTATAAGCACAAATCAGATCCCCTGCATTCATGGTAAACAGAAAGCATGAGTTTTCAGCTACATAAACAGTACATATTTCAGATTTGGCTTTCATTTTATAGCAGCTGAACCCTGAACTGTCCTTTGACATGTTTGAATAGTACAAGTAGTAAGTAGTAGTGGTAGTAGAATTACAGAGTAATGTTTATTTCATACATTTCTAAATAACAGACGCACCCAGTCTCAGGGTATCAATAGTGACGTCTGCATTCTCCCTCTAATGTCCAGCAGGTTGAGAACTCTCAGACTATAAAGGTCTGAGGAGAATATTATCCCACTCCTCATTTGGGGCCAGATTTACTTAAAATGGCGAAATAGTGTGTGCACATCTCCAAAGAGTTGATAGGCGTGGTCGGTTTTGAGTGTGATTCACAAACGTTCTGCTGTTTGCCAAAAAAATTATAACATTCCTGAAATTATAACATGTTTTTAAAGTAAATGTAAATGCATTGTTCAGACTGGTGTCCATGCAAGGCCTGATTACTTTCAGGAAAGGGTCCAAAGTCAACATCATCCCGCCGTTCTTTAGCCATTTTGCTTTGAACCCCATTGCTCACGGTGTGAATAAGAAGAGTTGAAGTTTTGTTGCTGATGGTATTGTGTGACTTCTTTAGGCTGGAGGTCATATCGGACTTCACTAAGCAAATTTAGAAATAGGTGGCTTGATAATCTATATGTTCACATCTTTGTCTGGCATTCCAAATAAATTGACTCTAGTGGAGAAATGTGTCACTCTCTGAGCACAGAGTCCAAATCTCTGTGATGCCTCTTTTGCGCAGCAATAAGTGCCACCATATCAAGCGCAAAAAAATAAGACAGACTTTTTCTCTGTGTTAAATTTTGGTGCAATTAGTAGTAAATTACAGTTGCAAACATTTGTAAATTAGCTCGTACACTTGACTTAAATACCCTCCTTCCTATATTTTGAGCAAAAAAGAGACTTTTAGAAATACAAATGCAAAAGGGCAATCGCGAAAATCTCCACCTGTTAAACATAAACTTCTCCTTGCTCTCTCTTTGTAAATACAGATTACTTTTTTCAGTTTGGATGTTGGTATGTTTTAGTAACTCTGGCCATAGATCTATGACCGTTTCAAACACCTGATTCTGATGAATTTATGGACTCATGTTGCATTTTTGCTAGTACAACATGATGTCAGTTTTGTTAATTATGATCACAATAAAGAGAGTGAGCTGTAAGGTGTGGCTAACTTGATATTTTTAGTTTCACATCATCTGCATTTCGAAAAATTGAGTCAGAAATGCTCAACTCGGTCTTCACAAACTAATGAGCGATGCAAGGATGTTTGCATTATGTCACTGACATGGGACAAGTGCAATCTTGGGTGGTTACATACACAAGCTGTGGTCAACTGTGTAAAATAAAGGTAACTTTAAGCATGAGGACAGTGTAGAGATCGTCATTCATCAAGTGACCCAATGTCATACACATCCATTTTGTCATTGTGTCCTTGAGTGCAGTGTCTGAGTTCCTGTTCAGAGTTGCTGCTCTTTGGCTGAATGTGACCATGGTCCTGAAGGTGTGAGCCTTGAGCACCCAACTTGAAGAGAAAAAGACTCTAAAGGTCATAGTCTTCTTTATCTTTGTCAGTAAAAACTTCTCATTTCTAAACAGGGCAACAAAAACTCCAAAAGAGATCACCAAAATCTTAAATCGAACCCTGAACATTTTCACTGTGCTAATATGTTTACTTAAGTCTATCTATAGCACTGTAGCTAGCCACCAGGTAATACATCATTGTACGCAAGATAGCCCAACTTCACTAACTCTCCAAAGGCAGACATTCTAATGTTTTACAAATACTTAAGTCGGAACATGATATATTATTTTTAGATACTAGATAGCTACTTTCTTGCTAAATTCCGACTTCACTAAACCTCGTAAATGGTCTTTTTTATGGATGTCTGGATGTTAAACTTTATTATAAAACCTGGGAGAACAGCCATACTGATCATTTTATTGAAAATGAAAGAATTTGGACCAACCCACAGTGTTTCATTTTCTGAACCAAAACAACATTTGGACCCAGAAATGGTCATGTAGAAAACAGAAAACCAGTTTTCCATATTATTAAGATACACGTTAACATTTTTACACCACCAAACATTTAATATAAAACGGATTTAGAATACTGAATACTGGTCCTTTGGTTGGAATTTTTCCCATATTAGCTCTCTGTCTGCGTACACTTCATTATGTGTCTGAGTTAACTACTCCATCCTGAGTACTTAAGCAACAGTGAGAGCCCTCACATTACCCTGAAACCGAAATAAGAGTCGGCAGCTGAATGCCAATCACTGGATTAAAAATGATAATTGTGGAAGCGGTGGGACCAGCATCTGAAGTGAGTGCAGACGATCATGAAGCCATATGGTTAAGAAGTATGATGGTTCATGAAGAAATGTAAAAGATGTTCTCATGCACTTCATAAAACGTGGTCAACAGGTTCAGTTTAGTGACATGCAGGACCCAACAGGTGATGCGTGTTTGTTGCTTCTTTATCATTTTTAGTCCTGCAACACCTGCAGTGTTGATCAAAAATCTGAAGGATTGCGTGTGTGCCACTCTTACTAAATGTGACTATTAACAACTGGTTCATTCCCAGGCGAGCCTACACCTGCCAGCTATTGTTGGTGTACTCACTTGCCTTGGCTGTGCACATAGTTTAGCAGTGAGGGGCCTTCAGATGACGAGTTTGCAGAGGAAATGAGCCAATCAGATACCAGACTGCTCAGTGTCATGCAAAGCTTCCCTGATTGTTTCTCCTCACTGGGATTGCACACTGAGTGTATGTGACTGGAATTAAAAGGCAAAATTTTTTGCTTTGAGCTCTGTGCTCATTCTTCATCATACCTGTTATATTCACACAAGCAATTCAGCAACAGTGTTCAGATTGTAAACGCAATAATTGGTAAACTATTAAGCAGACTGGAATCATTTGTGTCTTGTTTTCCGTACATGTTTTAATCCAGCCAAGTTTTAAAGAGAAAACACAATTAGAACACACACAGCTGTTATAACAGCAGTGAAAAGCTTAACAGAGACAATTACTTGTCAATTCAATTAGCCCATTGTTTAAATGGCTTAATTGTAATCATCTTGCTCTCGTTTTTCTGTCATTTTTGACGGTTTCCCTCCCTCTTCTCTTCTCACCTTGCAAAGCAAGAAAAGAATGAGAAGGAGAGAGACTCAAATTAAGCAAAGCCCTGGAGAATCTGTAAATGAAGCAGGAGGGGGGGTAGAGAGAATAACAAAAATGAGGCAAAGAGTGAGGATTTAAAGAAGAATTCAAGAAAAGCAGTTATGTAGGGAAAGAGAGGAAGAAACAAAAGGAAGTGGGATCAAGATAGAATATGTGGGTATAAAGGAAAAGAGTAAAATGAGCAGAAAAATAAGGAGGTGAGAAAATTTGCCAGATAGATAATTGGGAAAGGAGAGGCTCATGAAGGGAGGAGTAAACGAAGGGTGTACCTGTGTAACGTAATAGGCAGGAGGGACAATAGGTGGAGGCTAAAGAAGTGTGAGAAATAAAAGATGAAATAAGAGGTATTGCGGAGAAACAAAGCAAAAAGAGATGGAAAGTAGGAGAGAAGGAAAAGCAGTGTTTTGTCAGGGCTAAATGAAGGATGGCTTTAACCTCCTAGGACCTGGCGTCCACATGTGGACATCACATTTTGGGTTGTCTAGACCAAAACACATAATTTTGCTCTACAAGGGCCTGATATCCACTTATGGGACAGTATACTGCCACAGTTCTATCAAAATTTAAAACGAATGTCCTCTTATGTGGATCTCATTTTTCTCAAAAACAAAAATAAGGTAAAAAACAAAATATAGCAAATAGCAAAGAGAAATTTAAAATGCATGCCATGAAAGAGTTCGGGTCTTAGGAGGTTAAGAGAGCAAAAGTTTTAAGAAAGGAAAACAGAAATGTATGGAAGAAAAGTAGAGAATAAAATAATGTGTAAAATAGAAGAAATATAAGCGTTAGGGACAGCAAACAAATAGTGTGGAGGAGAGAGGACAATTGTCAACACCTGGCTAGTCAGATCTGCCTGAAAGAGGCACCGAAGGGACATAAATCCCTGTCCTCTCCCACAGTGTCTTCCATGAACACACAAGAATACTCACAGAGGTATAAAAAACACCCCAAGACACCTGGAGATTTTCAGACGTGTCATGAACACATGCATACACCTGTGGATTGTTCCTATCAGTGTAAACAACTTTCTTCATTTAGGGTTTTTATCCCAGATTCATGTGATTAGTGCTGCAGTTTGGTAGTGTACAGTTGCTTAGTGTATGTATTGTGGTCTGCACTGTAAACATCGAGGGCAGAGCTACAAAAGGAAAAATCAGTTCTTAAATACAGTCTAAGAATTCTCTATTCTTTGCACAAAAACCTTGTTCTGTAGTATGTACCGAATGCAAATAATTTGGCTTCCCAAATTATTTGGCTTTTAAAATATTAAAAAATGAACCGATGGTTCACCAAAATCAAACATTTCAGTTGCTGTTGAGTTCAAGTCCAATATTTGAGTTAATTCACATGATTCTTTTTCGCCATCTTTTTATTGTTGTTCTTTCTGTTACAAAGAAGAACAAATTGATTCCATAAAGTAAGTGAAATTCTATTTACATAGCAACTTTCAAGATAAATATGACAAAGTGCTCCATAGCAAGGCAAAAGTGACCCAAAAGCAAGTTTTAAAAGGTTTTTAAATGTTTTTTTTTAAAGAGACCACCAAGTCCACAGAACTTGTTCACCTTTAGTTTTCAGCCTTGTATCATGTACAGCCAGAAGACCCTGATCATGAATGTAAAGGTTCACTGATGTGCACTGGTGCTTGTCCATGCAGCTCTCTAAAAGTCATTGCAGTCACAACCACAATCTCAAAGTGCACCCTGAAGTTAATGGGGAGCCACTGCAACTGAATTAGCAACGGTGTGACATTTCCTTAAAAGGCTTAGTAAGAAGCCTCACAGCGGGATTCTGCTATGAGACACAGTGTCAGCTGAATAGCAACGATAACGTCCTTAAAAGTTGTCAAAACTTGCTGAAGAGGAAGCAGATATAACAGAAACAGTAAATGTCCCAAAACAGAGCCTTGTGGCACACCGCAGGCAACAGAAGTGGAACAGGACCTACACTTGGAAGCAGCCACAGAAAAGGATCATTAAACAAACATGACTGAGCCACCCCAAAGCAAACACTGGTACACACCCAGTCTCTCTGCCTATCATACATGATGTGATGGTCAGCAAGTGTCAAAGACAGAGATCAGGCCAAACATCTGCAAAACAGAACCTTTTCCTGTATCACTATGCAACATAATACCACGGGAGACTGAGAAGCTGTTTCAGTGAAATGAGCACTACAAAAGCCAGAATGACATTTCTTAAGAATGCCATAATTGTCTAGAACAGCTTTAAACTGATAAACCACAACCTTTTCTAAAATCCTAGCAATAAACAGAAATTTTGAGAAGTACAAAGTACAGGACTGTTTTTACACAGCAACCTAAACATGCAAATATTGTAACATGAGCCCATCGTTATATTTTTACACTACCATATTTCAGAACAAAAAATAAATAAATAAATCCTCTCTGGATTTATTCTAGGAATTTTATGGTTTTTATCAGGGGTATGTCAAATGAAATTGGGGTGGATTTGATACAGTATGTCAAGGTTACGCCGTGTCCATACAGAAGATCTAGCAGCACATTGGCAGCAGCTCAGATGCACTTGTGTGTCTACGCAGGATCTCACAGAGGAACAATTTTAGGGGTCACCTGTAAACTGTTACATAATATTGGTATTGATACAGTTGAATAAAAATGTTTTAAAAATTAGATCCAAAGAGCAAAACTACAGCTAGGGTTTATCATCATAGAGCACAACCCAACAGGGTTGTTTAAAACAGTTGTGGTTACACCAGGCACATGTGAGAAGGCTGAAAAATATCTACACATACTGTTGTGTAGACATCCCCTTAGCATCCTTAATCCTTCACATTAGGGTTTTAAGTAGGGTCGGGTTTTAAGCAACAAAAGCACTTTAATCCAAGTAACAGCAAGTTTGTGGTTTCTGGTTAAGGGTGTATACAGCCTGTAAGTAAAGAGAAGTGCTCCAGATACAGTCAGTGGCTAGGTTTCCCAGGTCTCCCAGAAAATGAATTCTTATGTTCGTAAAAAGTTATGAACATGCAACATTATCACTGACTGGATTATGTCAGAGGCAAGAAATGAAATGAAGGACTAAAAATTGAAAAAAGAGGAATAACATTTGAGCAACTGTAATCGGGGTGGATGACATGTCATATCTATGACTAGTTAGGAACTGAAAGCACATGGCTTCGTTAAAGTTCCTTTATTTACTAAGCACATGGCTTCGTTAAAGTTCCTTTATTTACTAAGCCCTCTCCGTGAATCGCTACCTTATCGTGGTGGAGGGGTTTGTGTGTCACAGGGATCCCAGGGGCTATGTTGTCTGGGGGCTTTTGCCCCCTGGTAGGGTCTCCCATGGCAAATTGGTCCTGGGTGAGGGACCAGACAAAGAGCGATTCAGAAGACCCGTATGAAAAGAACATCGAGGGAACAGTTTACCCTGCCCGGGATAGGGTTACCGGGGCCCCGCCCTGGAGCCAGGCCCGGGAGGGTGCCCGAGGGCGGCGTCTGGTGGCCGGGCCTTAGTCCATGGGGCCCGGCCGGGCACAGCCCGAAGAGGAGACATGGGCCCATCCTCCCGCAGGCCCACCACCCGCAGGAGGCGCCATAGGGGTCGGGTGCAATGTGTGTCGGGCGGCGGCCAGGAGCGGAGGCCCTGGCGGACCGATCCCCGGCTGCCAAGACTGGCAATAGGGACATGGAATGTCACCTCTCTGGTGGGGAAGGAGCCTGAGTTAGTGCGTGAGGTTGAGAAGTACCGGCTAGATATAGTCGGGCTCACCTCACGCATGGCTTGGGCTCTGGAACTAGTCTCCTGGAGAGGGGCTGGACTCTGTCTCAGTCTGGAGTTGCCCCTGTGAGAGGCGGCGGGCTGGGGTGGGTATTCTAATATCCCCGGCTTGCTGCCGGCACGCTGGGGTTTTTCCGGTGGATGAGAGGGTTTGTTCCCCGCGCCTCAGGGTCAGGAACGGGTCCTGACTGTCATCTGCGCTTATGCGCCGAGTGGCAGTTCAGAGTACCCAGCCTTCTTAGAGTCCCTGGGGGGTGCTGGAAGGTGCCCCACCTGGAGACTCTGTTGTCCTACTGGGAGACTTCAATGCTCACGTGGGTAACGACAGCGAGACCTGGAGGGGCGTGATTGGGAGGAACGGCCTCCCTGATCTGAACCCGAGTGGTGTTTTGTTATTGGACTTCTGTGCAAATCACAGTTTGGCCATAACGAACACCTTGTTCAAACATAAGAGTGTCCATAAGTGCACGTGGCACCAGGATGCTCTAGGCCGCAGGTCGATGATCGATTTTGTAATCGTATCACCAGACCTGCGACCATATGTTCTGGACACTCGGGTAAAGAGAGGGGCTGAGCTGTCAACTGATCACCACCTGGTGGTGAGTTGGATCAGGTGGCGGGGAGGACGCTGGACAGACCCGGTGCACCTAAACGCGTAGTGAGGGTGTGCTGGGAACGTCTAGCAGAGGCCCCAGTCCGCGAGATCTTCAACGCACACCTCCGCAGAGCTTCAACAACATTCCGAGGGAGACTGGGGACATTGAGTCCGAATGGACCATGTTCAGCGTCTCCATTGCCGGGCTGCTGCATTGAGCTGCGGCCGCAAGGTGGTTGGTGCCTGCCGTGGTGGTAATCCCCGAACCAAATGGTGGACACCAGAGGTGAAGGGAGCCACCAGGCTGAAGAAGGAGTCCTATCGGGCTTGGTTAGCCTGTGGGACTCCAGAGGCAGCTGACAGGTATCGACAGGCCAAGCGGAATGCGGCTCAGGCAGTGGCTGAAGCAAAAACTCGGGTGTGGGAGGAGTTCGGAGGCCATGGAAAAAGACTTTCGGACTGCCTCGAAGAGATTCTGGCAAACCGTCAGGCGCCTCAGGAGGGGAAAGCGGTGCTCTACCTGCACTGTGTATAGTGCTGGCGGTGCGCTGCTGACGCCGACTGAGAAAATTGTCAGACGGTGGAAGGAATACTGAGGACCTCCTTAATCCCACTGACACGTCTTCCGAGGAGGAAGCAGAGTCTGGGGATGAGGGAATGACCCGCCAATTTCTGGGGTCGAGGTCACTGAGGCAGTTAAACAACTCCTCGGTGGCAGAGCCCCTGGTGTTGATGAGGTCCGCCCGAGTTCCTGAAGGCTCTGGACGTTGTAGGGCTGTCCTGGTTGACACGCCTCTGCAATGTTGCGTGGAGATCAGGGGCAGTACCCCTGGACTGGCAGACCGGGTGGTGGTCCCCATCTTTAAGAAGGGAGACCGGAGGTGTGTTCCAACTATAGGGGATCACACTCCTCAGCCTCCCGGGAAAGTCTATGCCAGGGTGCTGGAAAGGAGAGTTCGTCCGTTAGTCGAACCTCGGATACAGGAGGAACAATGCGGTTTTCGCCCTGGTCGCGGAACACTGGACCAGCTCTTTATCCTCTCGAGGATACTTGAGGGTGCATGGGAGTTTGCCCAACCAGTCTACATGTGTTTTGTGGACTTGGAGAAGGCATTCGACCGTGTCCCTCGGGTGTCCTGTGGGAGGTGTTGCGGGAGTATGGGGTGTCTGGCCCACTGTTACGGGCCATTCGATCCCTATACAACCGTTGCAAGAGTTTGGTTCGCATTGCCGGCAATAAGTCGGACTTGTTTCCGGTGGGTGATGGGCTCCGCCAGGGCTGCCCTTTGTCACCGATTCTGTTCATAATTTTTATGGACAGGATTTCTAGGCGCAGCCAAGTGGCGGAGGGCTTTCACCGGTGGCCTCAGAATCTCATCTCTGCTTTTTGCGGATGATGTGGTTCTGATGGCTTCATCGGTGGGGCCTCCAGCTCGCACTGGAACGGTTCGCAGCCGAGTGTGAAGCAGCGGGAATGAGGATCAGCACCTCCAAATCTGAGGCCATGGTTCTCAGCCGGAAAAGGGTGGAGTGCCCACTCCGGGTCGGGATGAGTTCCTGCCCCAAGTGGAGGAGTTCAAGTATCTTGGGGTCTTGTTCGCGAGTGATGGGAGAAGGGAGCCGGAGATCGACAGACGGATTGGTGCTGCGGCTGCAGTGATGCGGACGCTGCACCGGTCCGTCGTGGTGAAGAGGGAGCTGAGTGTAAAAGCGAAGCTCTCAATTTACCGGTCGATCACGTCCCGACCCTCACCTATGGCCACGAGCTGTGGGTAGTGACCGAAAGAACGAGATCGAGATCGGGTACAAGCGGCGGAAATGAGCTTCCTCCGAAGGGTGGCTGGCCTCTCCCTTAGAGATAGGGTGAGAAGTTCGGCCATCCGGGAGGGGCTCAGAGTAGAGCCGCTGCTCCTCCACATCGAAAGGAGCCAGTTGAGGTGGTTCGGGCATCTGACAAGGATGCCCCTGGGCGCCTCCTGGGTGAGGTGTTCGGGCATGTCCCACCGGGAGGAGGCCCTGGGCAGACCCAGGACGCGCTGGAGAGATTATATCTCTCGGCTGGCCTGGGAACGCCTTGGTGTTCCCCGGATGAGCTGGAGGAGGTGGCTGGGGAGAGGGAGGTCTGGGCTTCTCTGCTTAGGCTGCTGCCCCCGACCCGACTTCGGATAAAGCGGATGAGGATGGATGGATGGATGGATGGATATTTACTAAGCATAACTATAAAAACTGGATATTTCGGTAAAAAACATATGTCATGTATTGTTATATATTCATATATATAAATAAAATGTCTCATTTTGTTTTTCACCTTTGATTTGCAAAGGATATAAATGCTGGGTTGGCTAAAAATAAAATTAAGAACACACTCACATTGATTTCCCATATCTCCATCTCTCTCTCTCTCACACACACACACACACACACACACACACACACACACACACACACACACACACACACACACACACACACACACAGCATATAGTCACAGCTACAGCTGATATCCCATGCGTCTTTCGCTGCAGCCCCAGCAGGGTTTGACAACAGCAGACTGGAAAACAGAAACAGTTGCCTGGTGTTTCAAATACCACAAAGAGCTCACACACAACAGCACAGACTCACACACTTCAACTTCATCCAATATCTTGTTTTTTGTTTTTGTT
This sequence comes from Oreochromis aureus, assembly GCF_013358895.1. NCBI lineage: Eukaryota > Metazoa > Chordata > Actinopteri > Cichliformes > Cichlidae > Oreochromis > Oreochromis aureus. Next base: position 24,372,647 of record NC_052951.1, read on the forward strand.
TTTTGTTTTTTTGCTTTTCTCTGCAGCTTTTTTCTCTCTTTCCCCCCCTACTTGTCACACTTGATTATCCTTATCAGTTATTTAAGTTTACATTAACAATCCCCAAAAGTTTATTCTGTTCATCTGTATGTACTCATCCAAGTAACTTCTTCAGTCTGAGCTGACTGCAGGTTTCCCCAACCTTATAAACAGTACATTTGCATAATGACTGAAACCAGCACCACTGACTAACAATGGGTTTACAATCGTGTGATTGCACCCATTCCCCAACTCTCAGTGAATGGTACTCATGACCATTGTCACTGATCAATGGTCATTGATCAGTGGCTGTTAATCAATGGTCATGACAATTTGCATATTAATTTTTGAAAAAGTGGCCTCACAGCCCATTGTTCCTTACCTGGATGATTGAGGATGCATCAGGATATCTTACTTTAACAAATACTTGTAAAATACTTTGTCCATCTCACTTGGCTACTTCATATATCAAAAGTAGTATGTGCAACAACAGCATACTTTTGTAGGTCACTTTATTTCAAAGCCGCAAACAACATACAGCAAAGCTGACTGATACTGTGCTATAATCACTGCTAAATATAACCAGTTATCCAAATTAATTGGGCTAAACATTGAATCAGTTGGGGAATAGTCTGTGGAAGTACATATTTTCATATGTTAAAGCACAATAATTATTTGGAGAAAGTTCCTTTTGGCTCATATAATGAGCAAATTAATGTAGCAAGGTGCCAAAACCAAATCATAATGGGTGTTTATTTTAGCATTTGTTGTGATATGATTATTATTGAGTTGTCTACAGTCAAGCAGCTATCAAACATGAAGGCATGCTTAATGTCATTATAACACATTGTTCTATATATGGTGAGGATAAAAACTACATTATATACAGAAAGGCAGCAACACATAACAGCAGGAAAAATGAAGGCGTTAGAGGGTGCTGGAAGATGGTTTGCAATTTAGAAAATTACTTCTAAATAGATGCTAAACATGGATGTAGTTTTGTCTTTAGTTCTTATTTTACAACATGGTTAAATGCCAACATTTTGCTCTCCTTATTTTCTGGGCTGAGAAAAGAGAGATGTTTTGCAGTTCAAGCAGCAAGTTTTTGTTCTTTCAACTTACTAAAATTGTTCTCTAGCTGTTTACTACACACTCTTGATTACGCAAAATTCATTCGTGTAATTTCACTGTTACCTTCAGACTCTGTGCCATGCTTTTGATGTCACTTTATCCAGAAGCTTTGTTGTTTCTACAAATGTTATTTTGGGATGTAACAACGCCCATTCTGTTCTTGTGTTTAAATATCTATGAGAAATGCTTTGCACAGGACATGACATGTATTCTTGGAATTAAAATGACTCTAAATTAGGTATATTTTTATTGAAAAAGGAAGTGTGAGAATGTATGAAGAAGCAGAAGGAATTCAAAAAACAATTCTTTGTAAAAAAAAAAAAAAAAAGAAGAAGTATTATGTATCATTATTAAATGGGTATGTAGAGCACAGTTGTACCATCAGGGCAAGCAAGGCAAGCAGTGCTTGTCCAAAACAATCTAGGTGTGCTTGTCAATTAAAACCCACCAACCTGCAAGCAGTTTCTCTTCTTGCATCTCAAAAGCATTCTGTCCCAGCCTTTCCTATTTCCTGTTTCCTTCCAGCCTTTAAATTACTCGCATCTAGGATCAGTTAGGTATTATTTCAGAAAGCAGGCTTTACTCTTCTTGACCCCAATTTCATTGGAATCTGGAATCTGATGATTTCATTGTGTTGGCATCCTGTTACCTGTAGACTGAGCTTGTCAAACTCAGAGGCCAGCAGGTTTTTCTGGTTGCAGATAAATCTCTGCTCTTTGACAAGATTAAGTCAACAGACAAGCTGCTGCAGGCTCTGCTTTCACTGCATAGAGATCACTGACAATCACTACATTATGTGAAAACAGAGCTAGAATTAGCAAGTAAATAAGCCCTATATGATTTATCATATTACCATTTCAGCCAACGTGATGCAGAGTGAGGAAACTTTTAGTAACTCCTTTAGCACACAAGAAAAGAAAGTCGTGATGGAAAGAGATCTCACATCCTGCCATGTCACATTTAATAAAACAGGCAAGGAACAGGTGCATATTCAGCCAGCATTTTCAGAGCTCTTAGTTAACCAAATGTTTAACCACCTGTTTTGCTAATATGCCGCCTTAATTTGTCATTATTTTCTAATCTCTCAGTAGATATTGACAGTTAAAAGTGTCATGTAGGCTCAAGCATTTTAATTCAGCTATGATTTTTCTTTCTATCATTGTGTTTTTGTATAAATATTTTTAATCAGGTTTGTTAAAAGCTCATACATATGATTTTGGTTTTTTAGAATATGATACATCACTGAAGCTTAAACAGAAAATAAAGTATTTAAAATGAGCACAGCAGTAAAATAATTCACTTTATGTACAGTTTACCAGTAATACAGTTTTATAAGTAGTTAAGTGTTTTGACAGTGTGGTATGGCTACTTGTGCTAAAGGAATTGCTCTAAAAAACTTTCTCCAGCAATCATCATTGTCAGTTAATGCTAAATATTTCAATGATGACTACAGATGGAAGCACTACAACACTGAGGTTTAAAGGTCATAATATGGTACCAAGAGGAAGTTAAATAATCCTGTGTACATTAATCAATATTAATCTTTTTTTTTTCTTCAAAAGAAAAATAAAATTTGAGTCCTACTGCAATTTAAACAGGAGAATGTAAAAAAAAGTGTGCTCTCTATACAGTTGTACTGAATAGAGAAATTTTTCCGTGTTTATTTCTCTTACAATTACACTGTTATGATGTAAAAAGCCAACACTTGAAGTTCAATTAATCTAATATTCTTTATCTGTAATTTATTTAGTCGGCACTGTTTTTACTTAATTATTATGTCTGTCTATACAGCATCACTGTATAATCACTACATAAGTACCTTCTAGGCTCAGAGGGCTTAGATAAATCTTGCCATTGAACTGCGCCCACTAAGGTCACCTTTGCATGTAATCTGCCTTTCTAAATCAGCCCCATAATTATGTGCAGAAATGAAATGAAAGCCACAAATTTGCCTTACACTTTCCTGTACACACAAAATGAACAACAGAGTGGGTGGTGATGGTGAAGCTGTATAACAATAGGAGATTATTTTGAAGTTTTAAGTTAATTATCTACTACAATTGTCCTTCCTTTAGCTTTCTTAATCACCCAGGTGGGTGGGTTAACAAACGCTGGATTTTGTTTAACACGTTGTTTCTCTGAAAGCTGCTTTGATCAGAAGAAATTCAAAAAGTCATGCAAGTCCTTCACAATACCTACTCCTGACAGCCAGCTCAAAATAGCTTGACAGAAAGAGAAATACTCAAAGTACTTCATAGCAAACATCTACAACTCTCCAAGCCCATAAAATACATAGTAATTTTGATTCAGCAGTCAACTAACGGGAATATTTTGGCTCATGAATGAACCCTCATTTGAGTGTTACATCCAGTTACTGTAGATCTCAGAAGAAACTAAAATTTATTTTCCTAACATTTATAGCAAAGTAGCTGACAGTGTAAACAAAACCATGGGCTGTATATGAGCCCCAGCCCCTGAGGCTCAAACACATGGTGGCTCTAATAAGCAATATCGCATTAATGCCTAGACTTTAACCCACTGTCTGAACACATTTACAGGCTGCCATTTTAGCTGGCTGCCTCTAATATACCTGTCCGTCCTTATGAAGCTAACGCCTGGCTCTGTTCCAGCTCCAAAAAATGTCAACCCCGCCCTCCAAATGTTTACTTCCCTTATGAGCATCTGTTGGTCACAAGTCAAAAGGGATACTGCAGAAGCGCATGATGCCACCACAACAGCTGCCATGTTAAAGTGGAGACCAGAAGAAGTCAAAGTCGCAAAGGGACTGGCGTGCCCTCTACCTGACACTAACTTCTCCAGAGTGGCTTTTCAGAGGTGTCTCAGCTACAGCAGCTGGCACAGTGACGACATCATCCTGTGAACCAAAGTTCACTACTGTAGCAGTTAACTTCACAGAGATGCCTAAAAACCATTGCAGTATAAGGTTAAAAGTAGATTTCTCCTCCTGCTTTTTCATATGAGCAACCAACTGGCAAGTTAAGAAGGAATTTGAAGGATGGTACACTTAACACTTTTTCTTTTCAATTTAAATATGGTTTATCTGAGAGATCTAAACTCTTAATGCTTTAAAGTTGTCACTGTCGCAGCCATTTAGCTTTCATCACCACGACCACCATTATGAAATACTCTGTGCATGTTTACATTGTCACAGTACTTACAAACTCAGTGCTGATACCCAGGAAAACACTAGAAAAAAGAGAACAAAATCATTAATCATTTTTTTATAAAGTCATAAAGAAACTGAGTATTGAAAGCGGAGGCATCTTGACAGGGTGTAAGGAGCCGGTTTAGCTCACTGGGATGAGCAGGCAACCACATGCCGTATAGCCGAGAGCCTCCAGAATAAAGGTTAAAAAAAATTCATCTTGACAGGTGCAAAGTTGTTTTTCTTTCAAGTTTTATTCCCGTAAAAAAAAGTCATGTTGCAGTAAATTTAAATCTTCTTAACCACCCATTCTCCATGTTACCTTCTTCTCTTCACTTTCCCTTCCTTCCTTCACCATTTTTTTCCTTCCTCTCTTCACTCAGCTGTTCATAACATCTTACCATGCAGATGATACTTTGTTGGTTCTCAACAAAGCAACTATAAGGTTTCTCTGCCTGCAGCAATCTCAACGTTTCATCTGACATTTTTCGAACAGTGTTAGTCAGTCCGTTGCCTAGTTCAGCCTTGCCAGCATGAGTCATGAACGGATGGCCGTGTGTTGCTGCTGAGATTTCTAGATCCACCTGTTTTTTAGGTAATTCAAGTGCACAGGTTTGGTCTCAGCATTGGTAGCAATACAGTTACTAATAGAAATATTATTTTTAGATATACTGACCTTCTCACTTGTTGCCATTCAAAGTTCGGTTAAAACGAGGCACTAAACTGAAATGCTTGGTTATGTTTAAGATCACAGTTTGTGTTAAAACAGACCCTGTTACAACAGCTTCTTTAAAATGGCTTTCTTGAATAAACAGTCTCATTTAAAAAATGAATAGTTTGCACACGCAATTGCAAACATATTTTTTAAAATGGTGGTATGAGTTATTGGTATTGATAGAAAACTGGGAACAGTGCACATGCACACAGTTCTAGGAAAAGCTTTAGCGAGGCATGTTAGTTTCTGACTATCATATAACTGGATAAACTGAATGATGACCGTGAATAAATCACATGAGACATTTGTGACTTTTTTTTTCTCATATTGCCAAAGTGCAGCTGTGACACAGGTAGCAGAGATGAATGTTCACTAATCGCCGGGTTAGCAGTTCGAGTCCCTGCACCGTGCCAAAGTGTCCTTGGGCAAGACATTAAACCCGAAGTTACTCCCTATAGTCGGAAAACACCTTGGATGCTCTTGGTTTGTATGAGAAATGTATTGCAGAGCACTTTGCTGAACCTAAATAAGGTTAAAAGCACTATAAGTGGACACCATTCATCTTTTTTATTCTAACGTCTGTAGAGAAGCATTCATGTTTATCCAGTTTATCCTTTTGACTTATCAAGACCATCCAGTCATAAAAACTGGGCAGTCACTTCTGCTAGAAAACAAGTCGGTCTCTTATCTTTAAAGTATCATCAAAATGACTACTTTTTTAAATTGATAACTCCTAATATGTAAAATGATGACAGGCAAGCCTTTACCCTGTGGGCTGTGGCTAAATTGAGAAAGCTGGACAGAATAATACCAGTGATGTTAGAGCCAGGTCAGGGAGTAAGTAATTACATGGTGAGAGAATAATCTCATTATTTAAAAAATCCTAGTCACTGCAAATCCTCAGTCAGGTCTTTAAAAAAAATAGATAATTACTTGTTAAATGCTGCAAAAGGTTAAAAGGAAAGAGATCAGAATGTAAGATTAGTGACAGTGATATAATGACAATAATAATTCAAAATTACAGTCTCTTTAATGCCTGGAAGCGCTGTCTGAGACTGGGAACAGATTATAGAAACATTAACTTCTTTCCAGAGGCAATTTATCTTGCAGCACAAGTTACGAACACATTGTGATTAAGTCTGCAGTCACATATACAATCAGTGCAGTCTGGGATGGCACAGAAGTAAATTGCCTCAACTCCATTCTGATATATATTCCGATATGGGCTAATTAAGGATACAGAGACAGATAGGATGTTCAGAGCCACAATAAATGTGCACCGTGGTAGAAACAGAAAAGATGGCTCTCTTCCTTGCAGCATCATCGTGTGCAGCTCTGTGTCATGACACTGTGCTGTTTTGCTGAATATGTGGTGTATCTGTCTTTTATCAGCCACAGCAGGTCACACAGCGACTCCTCAAGTCTAATTCAGCGTGAACTCTTAGTGACCACGTTTTCTTGAGAGAGATCCTGAATTCCTCCAACCTGCTACCGTCTCAGGACGTCGACACGCTGTGTTGACCTCCTCGTTGTGTCACCTTGTGGATGTAAAGAGAATCAGAAATATAGACTTAAAGAAGCAAAACATAGAGAACTTTTAACCTTGCTCTTTGAATGCATCCAGCTAATACACAGAAGTCTAAGTTAGATTCTGAAAAAGTAGCAGATAAAGCGTTGTAATTAAAGTTACACTTTCTCTGTTCTGTGTTTTGTTGCATGTGCATGTTAATACATGTGAGTCCTTCACTTACAACTGTGGGTCCTTCCCATATTTATAAAGAGGCAAGAATGAGAGTAAATGTAAATGAGAGTTAGCAGAGCAAAGTCCGGAGCAAGCCCCGACAAACCGAAGGAAGCATTTAATTTATGTGCGGTTTTATTTAAGCTCAGTGTGAGAGTCTATACTGCTGGGTCGTTGCTCTCTTCACTATTCATTGCATGCATCTGTGAGTGTGGGAGACAAAACACAAGGCAAAGCATAGAGCAGAAAACAGCAGCAGAGTCGTTTAGTGTACTTTACCTGTACCTGTGGGTTGTTCCAAGGTTTGGGGGGCTGGGTTGTAAGGTTTCTACTTTTTAGATTGGACAACATTTCTGACCGTAAGTGGGTCACATGAGGTAGGGCACATCTTTGTGATTTTACTTAACAACATCATGAGGAAACATTTAGCTATTTAGCTCTATTTTATGCTTATTCGTGACACTTTTTAAAAACTGTTTAAAAAGGTGATGGTGCAAAAGGACACCCACAATCCATCCATCCATTGTGTGCCACTTAGCATACATAATACACATTAGCATATGATGGGTTATCAGCATATTTCAATGTTATACAGCGATCAAGCACAATATTATGACTACTGATAGGTGAAGTGAATAATACTGATTATCTCACCACCGTGGCACCTGTTAGGTATATATATATCGGAGAGAGAAGTGAACATTTTGTCCTCAAAGTTGATGTGTTAGAAGCAGGATAAATGGGCAAGCATTAGGATTTGAGCAGGTTTGACAAGGGCCAAATTGTGACGGCTCAACAGTAGAGCTTGTGGGGCGGTTCCTTGAATGTTGACGTGCTTCAGTACTGTTTTTGATGAATCGGCTGATTGTACAATCGTACCAAGTCTTGGCTTCAGGAGAATACTGCAGCGGCTTCCTGCGCCTTGACGGCCGGTATAAATACAAACAATTGTGAGATGAGGTTTAAGTCGGTGCACTGGGGCTTAAGTTGGAGATGGGGCCTGCATAAATTGGATTTGTTTGCGCAGCATGTCACACAGATGCTCAACTGGATTGAGATGTGGGGAATTTGGAGGCAAGATCAACGTCTCAAACTTGTTTTTGTGCTCCTCAAACCATTCCTGAACCATTTTTGCTTTGTGGCAGGGTGCATTATCTTGTTGAAAGAGACTACAGCCATCAGGAAGTACCATTTCCATGAAAGGTAATATGTAGGCAGGTAGTATATGTCAAAGTTACTTCCAGATGAACCGCAGGACCCAAGATTTTCCAGCAGAACTTTGCCCATAGCATCAAACTGCCTCTGCCACTTACCACTGCAGACTGAGAACATCCCTGCCAAATAAAAACTATTAGACCACAAGCCATGTGTCGGTTTAGCTGTGATTGTTCTCAGGCTTGTACCCTTTTTTTTCAAACCCACCATTTGGGTCCATTTTGCAACTGACCTTACACTTGTTCACATCTTTTGCAAATATTATACCACTGTAATAATGGTCACAAACATCCGCTATCAGTTGCTAAAGCAGTCCTCAATAGATCCTTCCTCAAGCCCAGCAAAGCACAATATACAAGTAACACTAGCTGATAAGTTGTCTTAATGTTAAACACATGCTGATGCAATGTTTCCCTACCAAAAACACAAAGACTGCGATGGAAATGTCTTTGCTTTTTAACCACATTAGTAGAATTGCTCTAGGGATGATAATGTCACTTAGGTAAGTCCACCACTTTTGTCCATACTGACATATCTCAACTGTTGGATGGATTGTCAGAAATTGTGGTATAGAAGTCCACAGAGCATGAATCCTAATGATGCTTTCCATCATGATAATTTATGCTTCCTTCTATCCTCACTCCTCAATCTTCCAGGCCTAGCAGGGAAACCGATCTTCCTCTGTTATCATCAAGGATGTTCCAATTTCTTAAATTTGTCTGGGAACAAGAGAACAATCCCAAAGGAGCTCAGAGCAAAGATTCAGGTGTGTAGTTTGCAGAAGCTTTTCTGTGGATGGTAACAGCCCTGTAGTTATTCACTTAGAGCTACAATTTTTTTTTCCTTTTCTAATTTTACAGTCCGAGTTTATCTTAGCGCATTCAAAAAAGGAAATACAGAGCTCCACATCCGCAGCCGGAGTTATTTCCTGGTAATATCAGTGATTTTTCCTCATGTCTCTTAATATTTTAAGCTGTTGTCCTTTTTCATGTGTGCCTGTTCTATGATGTTCTATGTCCATTTTTGCTACATTCATGTGAAAAAGTCCTCCATCACCCCTCAGTTATTTATTTATATTTTGGTTCCAGGGAGCCAGATGTTCTTTTGTAAAGTGATCTTGATCAATAGTTCTTCAGCTTTTCTTTGGACATTGACTACTTTATTTTTTACTCATTTTCAGTCCAATTCCTGTATGTGACCTTTTTCAAAAGAAAAAGGTTTCTTTGCTTATTAAGCCACTTATCACTGATCTATGAATCATTCAAGCATAGAAAATATACCCAACTCAAGTGTTGTGTCTACACATAACAGACAACTTAACAAAGAACCAATTTTAAACTGTATCTTTGAGCACTTTGTTGTCGCTAAAGGACATTATTTCTTCCCATTTCTTTAGTTGAATCTATGAAAATGGAGAATAACACAGTTTGACAGGCATAAAATAGTATTTTTGCACCAAAAAGTTGATTCCCAAAGAGCTAATTCCTGAAAACCAGGTGTATCTTGGCATGGTGTGCAGAGTGTCTTTAAAATTTGAGTAAAGTGGGCAAGTGGATGAGCTAATAAACTATCTACAACAGATGAACAGCATCTGAAAGTCATGTCCTTAAGTAAAAAATCCCACCTAGCATTGCAGCTCAACTGTTCACTGAAGCCTCATCAGAAATTGTCTCAGTGGAAGGACAGCAGTAAAGAAAGGGAAATAAGGCGTGCCAAATTATGAACCTAAATTTATAATGTTTGGTACAAATCTTTGTCAACATGTATGGAGAAGGTCGGAAGAGGGGCACAACAGTGGGTCTCTACAGCCATGTGTAAAACACACTGGAGGCCACATCATGGTTTGAAGCTGCAATTCAGCCAATATTGGGAATCTCAAAATAAATGGAATTACAAATGCAGAAAGCTATTATCAGATTTTGATCCATAATGGAATACCATCTGGGAAGCTTTGATGGCTATTGGACATGGATTGATCTTCCCAGAGCCTGGACTTCAACATTATTTAAACAGTGTGGGATCATCTTGACAGAGAACACAACAAAAGGCAGCCAAAACCCAAAAAAGACCTTTGCTTAAGAGACTTCAGGCTGTGTTGGAGAATAAAGGTAGTCATATAGTGCATGTATCTGAATATCCTCTAAGGTTAAGTGTCTTTTGGGGAAGTTTGTTTTGTTGTATGTCCCAGTGAAACAAAGGCCAGGAATAAAAAGAAAGCAGGAGACAGAGGTTCATTAAGGTACAGACAACCAACTGGCCACACGATCGTTTTTCCAATAGAGTTGGCTAACCACTGCTTTGGGTGATTATAGATTTATCTATCTCTGCTTCCTCTTCACACATCACAGACCCTTGCTAAATGTTTCCCTTTGGGAGCAAATTGGAGGAAGTTGATAAATTATGCTCATGCACAGGAGGCTATTAACTGATCTCTATGAACATCAGGCCACCCAGAGTCACTGGACCATGCCCAGTGGTTTTCTTTCCATTATATTTATATCAATATTGTTATAGTCAATGCCTACATTTGTATGCACAGTGTAAACTAGTTAAGCCCAAGACATTAAATACCCATGAACCCGAGGTATAGCAGAGTTTGGCACAACCATAAAAGCTGCTGCCAAAAACATAAACACTGAACAAAATGGCAAATAAGCAGTAGCTTAAAGGCAGGAAAAGAAGAAGAAGACATGAGAGTTCAAAGCTACTCTTTATATTAAGAAATGTGTGTTGTGAAATGTTACAAACTCTATGTGAATTTAATGAAGTTATTTTCCTGTCACAAATAGAATTTTGGTATCTTTTAATAATCGTTTTAGTTTTAGCTCATCTCATTTATAATAACAGCATGCAGATGTCCTTTTTTAAATCCCCGATAGACCCAAAGTATGCTGCCTGCCCAGACCTAGTAGCAGACACAGAAAATTACAGATTGAATGGTGTAGACAGATCAATATGAGCTGAGCAGTGGAAATGTTGCTCCACAGATTAAAAATAGAGTTAAACAGTAGGTATACTTCCATTAGGTGACTTGAAATATGACTCCAAAATAATACTTAACAACTTATTATATATCTATATTCTAATGCTGTCTTTATAACTTTCTTCACTATTAAGTTGGCTAAATAATGAGGGATTCAGTCTGCATGTTAATGTCATGGTCCTCCAGCACACACACACACACACACACACACACACACACACACACGGAGAGAGAGAAAGCATAACCTAACCTTACCTTATAGGGGCAGGCCCTCGTGGATCTCCACCCTCCTGCCACACACCTGGAATAATCACCCACCTCTTGATCAACTGACAATCAGCTGGGTGCTTTAAAAGTTGTGGATTTTCCTTCAGTTGTTGTCTGAGTGTTGAACTTGTTGTTTTAGTTATGTAACTTTAGTTATGTAGATCTGTTTACCTATTTCTGTGTTTGCCAACCTCTCATCTAGGGCTGCCACGATTAGTCGACTAGTCACGATTACGTCGACTATCAAAATCGTCGACGACTGATTTAATAGTCGACGCGTCGTTTGAAGCTTTGTAAGATCACAAAAGACGCAGGAATAAGTAGTAGGATTTAAGAGTGTAATAACGGACTGAAACAGAAGATGGCAGCACTGCATGTACAAGGATGCCAGCTGCCGTTACACTCCGAAGAAGAAGAAGCAGCAGTGTCCCAGAATTCATAGCGCGGCCCTGCTCAGTTTTCAACAATGGCGGCAGCTAGTTAGTTTTAATATTACTCTTATTAATCTTTCTGGGTCACAAAATAAACGTTTAACATATTTTCAGGCGAGAATGTAGCTGTGTAAACCTCAAATATCTGCTCAGTTTATCAAGACACTGCATATTTTCAAAAGTGCTCCGACGTTTTCGGAGACGTCTGTTACCCACTAGCTCGATAGCTAGCCGGGGGCAAGGCTCACTAGAGCCCGTGAGAACACCGGACTCCCGGCAAATCGTTTTCAAACCCACCACTGTCTTTCGCTACTCAGGTTAAACATATATAAGTCAGTTAGATAACTTAAAAATGTTATTGTTTGGCCTTTTTTTTTTTTTTTTTTATTTTATTTGTTCCTGAGTAAATCGGTTTGGCTGAGATTAAAGTTATAGTTTATACACTACTGAATAAACGTCAAGCAGACAACTGATTATCAGAAGTGTGAGATGTTCGAGAATATACTCCGGTGTCCCGTTATATTTTAGATAGCAAGGAGTTTATTAAACTTTACCGAAACAATCTGTAAATCTCATTAAATTGAATAAACTATCATCTTGTCTTTATTTTTAGTTAGCACATACCCTAAACACTTAAAACTGTAAGCTAATGTTATATAAGAGCAGATGCTGCTGGTGCAATAAGCTGTACGTTTTACGTCCAATGGATGCATGATCCGATTAGTCGACTAATCGCAAAAATAATCGGTGACTAGTCGACTATCAAAATAATCGTTTGTGGCAGCCCTACTCTCATCCGTCATCTTTTCTGTCCCCTGACCTGGAGTACTGGATATAAGAGACTGTGGATTTATCCCTTTTGAAAGACTTTGGAAATAGTTTTGCACTGAAATTACTTTCCGAGTGCCGAGTTTGAGTCCGGCCTGCAACCAAGATTATGACAATTCAAGAGTTATTTGAAGTGCTGTAATAACGTGTGTGTTTGTGTGAATATACATATTGTTTCAATAAACAATGTTCAAATGTAAAAAGGAGACAACAAGTCTAAGTCCTTTTTTGTTATCTTAAACAGCTGCACTTTAAAAATATGTGCTCTTGAAAATCAGAACTGATATAAGCTTATCAAGCCAATAATAACTAAATATGAGACTAGACTTACTGCCGACTGTGCAATAGGCTTGCTAATACCAGGTTAGGCTGTTTTACTTTCAGAGCTGCCTTAATTCTTCATGGCATAGATTCGATAAGATCCTGGAAACATTGCTCAGAGATACTGATCGATACTGACACAATAGCATCACACAGTTGTTGCAGATTTGTCGGCTGCTCTTCCATTATGCAAATTTCCCAATCCAGAACATCCCAAAGGTGCTCCATTGGATTAAGATCTGGTAACTGTGGGAGGCCATTTGAGTACAGCGAACTCATCATCATGTTCAAGAAACCAGTTTGAGATAATAACTGCTTTGTGACATGGTATGATCATAAAGGGATGACCACAGTCAGCAACATTACTGAGGCAGGCTGTGGTGTTTAATCTTTGCTCACATATCAGTGAGTCAAATGTGTGTCAGGAATTACATTACACCACCAGCACCAGCATGAAGTATTGATCCAAGGCAGGATGGATCCATGCCTTCATCTTCATTATGCCAAATTCTGACCGTACCATTCAAATGTTGCAGCTGAAATTTTCTGTTGTCTAACTTGAAGTTAGTAAGTCTTGATTTGTAGTCTCAGTTCCTGTTCTTAGCCGGACTGGCACCCGCTTTGGTCTTCTGCCGCCCATCTGCTTTAAGGTTCAGTGTGTTGCAAGAAGCTCTTCTGCATACCTTTGCTGTAACAAGTAGTTAATTGGGTTACTGTTGCCTTTTTATCAGCTTGAAAAAGTGTAGCCATTCTGATCTCTAGAATCAACAGGGCATTTTCATTTACTTCTGTCTTTCAGACCATTCTCTGTAAATCCTAGAAATAGTTGTGTGGGGAAATACCAGTAGATGAGTAGTTTCTGAAACACTCACACCAGCACCAACAACTTCTTCATTCGGATTCTCAGTTTCAGCTCCAGCAGGTCGTCTTGACCATTTCTACGTGCTTACATTCATGCATTTTAGGTATTTGCATTAACGAGCATGTGTAGTTAATATAGTGGTTGGTTAGTAAATGTTTTATATTAAGTCAAAAGTAACTTTAAATTGAATTCCAAAATCAAAATCTAGTATAAACTGTGTAAGGAGGAAAAGCTGATTTTTTTTATTTTTTTTTACTTGATCTTTCTGAGGTTTTTTCTCCTTGCATTTTTATTGCACCAAGTAGACTCGACCCTCCTTCTGTGGGTTCACTCCATTATGAAAATTATGCCACCGCTACCCCCCTACAACCCCACATTTCTCCCCCACTACTGGCCCTTCGCTCATAATTCCTTTGCTATATGGCTGCCGTCAAGTGATGAAATGGTTTCCTTGACCAGAGCAGGGCCTGGCAGTTGTTTTAGTGTTTGGGCTTTAGCAGAGCAATAAAGCATTGCTGGATAACCCCAGCTGACAGAGAGCTATTTCTAATAGGCCTGCCGCTCCTCTGCCAAATTGCTTGCTGCATTTCAATTAAGGGTTCCTGAGGAGTGAAAGGGCAGCATGAGTTGGTATTAATGCATGCATGCACGCAGGCACACATCCATGATATGGTTCCCTGTAGAGTAAAGATAATGAAACTGATATCCACAGCAAAGTTTAAGCTGGTTTTGTTGCCTTTCATTGCATCACTGTGATTAATCTGGATTCATTATGACTATCAGCTGGTCCATCACCTTTTTGTGGAGTGAAATATCTCAATAGGCACTGTTATCTCATGAAAAGTGGTGAACTCACTGACTGTCTTCATATGATGCTTTTTTGATACCCTGACTCCTTATTTAGTTATGATGCACAAATATACAATGCACATCAAGAAGTTTTCGCTACATTAAACAACCATGACGGCACTTTCTTGGACTGACTGTTAATTGACAGCAAATCCTAAACTCAAAGCACTCAGTGACTGTACCCATGAAAATAAATGCTGGATAGCACAGAACTTAAATGAGCTAAATGAGGAATTGGCCCTGATGCATGTAGCCCACTGACTACTACACACCTGAGCTTCTAATACATAAAACTGGGCAGATTTGTAAAAAGAATTTCAGCTGAAATAAGCACATCAGTCCAGTTCAATAAGGATAGATCATTTGGAAGGGCTGAACATGATTTATTGAGATACAGAATTTAATTAAGCTATTGGGCGATTAGGCTCCGATGAGCTGTCATAGCAGAACAGAAGCCAATGGTGACAGGTAGTAGGACAGGACACTGGTGGTGGTTAAGATAAAAATGGAGGCTTGGATGGCTCCATTGACCAGGGTGAGGTGGAGATGGGGAGTAGGTGGGTTGCAAGAATGAGAGTCCGAAAGAGCAGATGACAGAATTGCACTGAGATTTAAAGTGGCTCAGAGAAGGTGGGCAAGAAGGTGATTGGACTAGAGCAATGATGTCGGCACTGAGTTTGACCATGTGGGAAAGTGGAAGCGATGCAATGAATAGACTAGCAGCCAAACACCCGGGAAGGCAGCCGGATGAGTGATTACAGAGGCATAAGCAGGCTGTACCTTATGTTGTTTCACTTTTTATTTTATTTTTAAATGTTTTATTTGTTTTGTAACTTTGTAACTTTGCATTGAAAGGTGCAGTTTAAAGAAAGTTATTATTATTAAACTTGAGTTATATAAGGTTACATCATTTGAATGTGCGTGCAGAGATGGACAGTAGAAAGGTTGTCTACTTCACTGTACTTTTGTCTTGGCCTTGGAAAGACCCCTTCCCTGAAATACACTCTGTACTAGTGTTTCCTTGTATTTTCTCTTTCCTTTTCTCTCTGCTTTGTGCCTTCTTATCTCCCGTGTCCTCCTGTCTGTGACCCGGAAATCAATTTCAGCGCACCATCTTGTCTCAGTGCCTAAAATGCATCAGAAGAAGAGGAACATGGAGAGAGCAGGCTTGTTTGAGGAGCTATGATTGGGCATACAAAGGTGTATCTGCTGCAGAAGTGCTTTTGGCTGTGATCTTAAAAAGAAAAGGAGAGATACATGCTCTGAATTTCATTTAATACTTCAACTGTCATGAACGCTGCTATGCTCATCCTGCATATATATCAACAGTAGGCTGCAACAAAACAATAATCGGATGATGCAGCTGTGCCACACATCAAATGTTAATTGACAGTGCTTTAAAATCACAGTTTTAAAGGAATTTTGTGAAATGCCTTTTATCTCAGCTCCTCTTTTCTTTTACCTCTTCCTCATCCCCTCTATTTGCAGTCTGCCCAGTTTTATATAGAGGGGATGCACAAGGAGAGGTTGGGAGGAAAATAACAGAAAGGAGAACAGAGGCTTGTTTCCACTGCTAACTTGGGTGTGGTCTCCATTCCTCCAACTCCTGGCGCTGGTAAGCTTGTCCACCTGCCCGTGATCAGCTAATCACCTTTCCCACCCTGCTCGCCTGCACCTGTGTGCAGTATTATCCAACTTTTCCCGATTGTAGTTTCCACCCTTGGACTGTATAAAAGATGGATGTAGCCACCATGACATCACTGGTTTTTGCAGGTGCCGTGTTGTGAAGTTGCCATGTTTGGATGAGATGGTGGATTGATGATTAAGTTATCAGCAAGCTTTATCACACAAGCACAGATATCAGACAATTATTAGCTAATTATTACTTGACTGTGAACAAATTTTTAATGCTGTAAAGCTGAGCGTTTTAACGTGGCAATCTAGGGGAACTGGCTCACTTAAGGAGCCAGCCTCAAGTGGAACCTAGAGGAACTGCGGGTTTAGGAGCATCTGCATTGGCTTCCCTTTTCAGGCCTGTTTGGCCAGGGCGCTGCTTGTTTCAACCACACTGATAACAAGCTCAAGTTCAACTAGAGCAGGGTTTACATTTGTGCACGTCCACAAGGGTCTGTGTGATGAAATATTGTCATCAGGCCTTTAAACCAGAAGATCTACGCACATGTATCAGTCTGTTTCTTTTGACCGCATGGACCATGTGGACTCATCCATGGGGTTTTAATATTACAATGCACCAACTGCGCATGCACCCCGGGCGGTAGACTTCAAGGAAATATAACAGGAACGTACAACCGCAACAGAAGATAATCGATGTCTTAAACTTTGCTTCAAGTCACCTCAGCCTTTTTCAACTAAGAGGGAAAAAACGGAATTTACTGCTACTATGATACAGTTTGCAGTTTATACATAGAGAAGCTTTTAGCAGTGAGAAGGCACCAGTAATAAGATTCTTCATAGTCCTCCTCGTAATTTTTTTTTTTTATTCTAAATGCTAGAGCAAACTCTAACATCCATCCATCCATCTTCCTGGACAGCTCACTAGTCTATCACACAGCTTACAAAGAGAGAGACAACTATTCACACCAACAGCCAATTTGGAATCATGATCTAACTTAACCCCACTATCTGCATGTCTGTGGACTGAAGAGGGAAGCCAAAGTACCCAGAGAGAATCCACAGACACAGGGAGAACATGGAAACTTCAAAATCCAACCTTTGGATCAATACATTGACCCTCTATTATTTTAACACCACAAACATTGCAATACTGCCCCACTTTTCTTTTATTGCTCTCAGCCTAACACTCCAA
Source organism: Oreochromis aureus (assembly GCF_013358895.1). Taxonomy (NCBI): domain Eukaryota; kingdom Metazoa; phylum Chordata; class Actinopteri; order Cichliformes; family Cichlidae; genus Oreochromis; species Oreochromis aureus. The sequence continues at coordinate 24,390,001 of NC_052951.1, forward strand.
CACCGTTTTAAGTAGACGTCACCACTACTAAGGATCAAAAACAAAGACTGGACTGTACTTTGAACTTCCTTGCAATGTATTTACAAGAAGTAATACAGCCCATTTTTTAAAACAATTTTAAAGGCAGGGAAAATAGCACTTGCAGGGAGAACTTCTCTCTTCTTCTTCCCTCACTTTTCCTGTCTTCTTTTGCTCCAGAGAAGCTTTATCCTCTGTACCTTCTGTTGTATTGTGCAGTGACGGTACCCTCATCAAAGTGAAGTAAAAGGGCGTGGAGAAGGTTCAGCGTGCACTACAGAGAACAGACGCTGCAACAATGTGTGTGTGTGTGTGTGTGTGTGTGTGTGTGTGTGTGTGTGTGTGTGTGTGTGTGTGTGTGTGTGTGTGTGTGTGTGTGTGTGTGTGTGCATGCGTGCGTCTTTGACACCAACGAGGATGCCTGAATGAGACTCCCTTTGTTTTCCTTCATGCAGTTGGCCTCATTTATAATCACAATAAGCTTTATCCACACGGCGCTGTGCTCGGAAAAGTTCAAAAGTGTTTCACATGGAAGGAAACCCCGCAACACAATCAATAGAAGCAGAGCAAAAACAAACACAATAAAAACAAAACGACAACATAAAAATATGCAGAACTGGATCAGTGTGTAATGTTTGTCTTTGCTTCTGGTAATTACATTGCTAGAATTGATGTGCCAATAATTTACAGACATTAAAATCCATTAAGGCAACTAATAAATAAGTGAAGGATTAGATGCAAGCGTTATATGTAGGGCGCCATTGTGAGCCACGCTCTTTGAGAGTTGTGGAAATTAAAAGACGTTTGTTATTTGCAGTTGTGTTAATTTAAAAATGAAGCGAGTTCCTGATATGTCAGTAGGTCACATTGCTGCAGCTTACGGTTTCATTTTTAATAAGCTATAACCTTTGTGCCGCCTTCTTCTAATTAATTACCCTCGAACTTATCTCCCCTTTTCACATTCAGTGAAAGGTGTAAATAAACAGCATGGCCAGGCTGAATGACTGCAAGCCTCATAGTGGAAACTTAGCACCTAAGTGACAAGGTAATCTCGCCTTTCAGAAGCAATTAACTTCAGTAAAAGTAAACAGTGGGAATTAAAAAAAGAGGGGAAAAAAACTCTCACTATAATAAAGCACCGTCTCCGTGAATGATGAATAGGAATTTTAATGTATCGTCATTGACTGATAAACAGAAAGGTCAGGCTCTCCTGTGTGGGACGGGTTTGGATGGATGGAAAAAGGCCAGATTGTGAAGGATGAAGCCGCAAGTGAGGGGCTTTTTTTCAGGTCTTTGCAGGTTTGCTTTATTATCTAGAATAAAAGAGGCCACGGGGCTAAAAGAACGCAGTCATCAATATCTGCTCACTTTTCTTCTTCTCGTTTTACCACCTTGAGTCGATCACAGTCTATTTACCAAGGGCCGGCGTTTCCTTTCTGATTTTTCACCCCCCAAAGGGAGGGAGTATGTACATGTGTCTGTTTGTTGGCAGCCTAGTGTCAACAGTTTCAAACTTTGTTTGACGGTAGATACCAATAACAGGTCGTGCTGAATTAATTTTGGTGAGATTAAGGTCATTGTGAAGTTCAAATCAAATGTTAAAATCAGGAAAAACTTCATATTACCCCCCATTTTTATAGATTGCTTTTAGACTTCCCAACATATACTAGGCCCTGTGTGAACATGAGTACCTAGGTTGGCTAAGCCTTTGACCTTGATCTTTATTGTTAGCAACGAAGGTCAAAGTTGAAAATGAAAGAAACCACATCAAATAATATATCATATAAAAGGGCACGGAGAGAGCTGTGCAACACATATTTTTCAGTAATTTATTTTTTACACCCTACAATGTCACAATGCTGCCATAACAGGCTGACGTCAGCATGCTGTAACAGAAACATGTTTTAAATATATTTTAGAACCTTTGCATTTAGAACAATGCTAATAGTCACCTTCTTACCCTCCCCATTGCAGCCTCATGGCTCAGTGTATTATTGTCATTTGTCAGTCAGTTGTGTCACAGACTGTAGATTAAAAATTTACATGGTCCTAAATGTGAAGCTGCTATGGAAGCAATATGGAAACCCACTGGCTAATGTGCTGACTTAGCCTCCAAGTATTTTAGGCCATCAAATATGTAGGATATGCAGAAAACCAGATGAAAGTTATCCTGGTTACTTTCCAACATGCAGGGTTAATTTGTAGAGTAGTGTATTTTCATCCAGGACACCAAGAATAACCAAGCTGTTTTGGTGTCTTGGCTTAACCAGCAAGTAAGACTTGAATGAAAAACAAGCCACTTAGCAAAAACAAAATGTCATAAAATATAAAGCACAAGTCTCCCAAAAAGGAGATGAAGCATTGCCTCCTGACTCTTGCAGTTCATTTTTAATTCAGAATATCTCTATTGTGATATAAGACAGTCGGCGGCCACTTCATTAGTTACATAATGTATGTTGAAGTGACAGCGTCACTCAGCTGTTACAGATTTGTCATCTCCACATCCATGATATAATTCTCTTGTTCAACCATGTCCCAAAGGTGTTCTATTGGATTGAGATCAGGTGACTGTGGTGGTCATTTGAGTACAGTCAGCTTGTGATTTGGGCTTTGTGACATCAGAAGATGGATACGCTGTGATCATAAAGGGAGGATTAGCAACAATACTCAGGTGGCCTGACTAATGCTCGGGTTGTGCCAAGAAGATATCTCCCACACCGTTGCATAGGGCTGCCACAAACGATTATTTTGATAGTCGACTAGTCACCGATTATTTTTGCGATTAGTCGACTAATCGGATCATGCATCCATTGGACGTAAAACGTACAGCTTATTGCACCAGCAGCATCTGCTCTTATATAACATTAGCTTACAGTTTTAAGTGTTTAGGGTATGTGCTAACTAAAAATAAAGACAAGATGATAGTTTATTCAATTTAATGAGATTTACAGATTGTTTCGGTAAAGTTTAATAAACTCCTTGCTATCTAAAATATAACGGGACACCGGAGTATATTCTCGAACATCTCACACTTCTGATAATCAGTTGTCTGCTTGACGTTTATTCAGTAGTGTATAAACTATAACTTTAATCTCAGCCAAACCGATTTACTCAGGAACAAATAAAATACTAAAAAAAAAAAAAGGCCAAACAATAACATTTTTAAGTTATCTAACTGACTTATATATGTTTAACCTGAGTAGCGAAAGACAGTGGTGGGTTTGAAAACGATTTGCCGGGAGTCCGGTGTTCTCACGGGCTCTAGTGAGCCTTGCCCCGGCTAGCTATCGAGCTAGTGGGTAACAGACGTCTCCGAAAACGCCGGAGCACTTTTGAAAATATGCAGTGTCTTGATAAACTGAGCAGATATTTGAGGTTTACACAGCTACATTCTCGCCTGAAAATATGTTAAACGTTTATTTTGTGACCCAGAAAGATTAATAAGAGTAATATTAAAACTAACTAGCTGCCGCCATTGTTGAAAACTGAGCAGGGCCGCGCTATGAATTCTGGGACACTGCTGCTTCTTCTTCTTCGGAGTGTAACGGCAGCTGGCATCCTTGTACATGCAGTGCTGCCATCTTCTGTTTCAGTCCGTTATTACACTCTTAAATCCTACTACTTATTCCTGCGTCTTTTGTGATCTTACAAAGCTTCAAACGACGCGTCGACTATTAAATCAGTCGTCGACGATTTTGATAGTCGACGTAATCGTGACTAGTCGACTAATCGTGGCAGCCCTACCGTTGCACCACCACCAACAGTCCTATTAGTACAAGGCAGGATGGATCCATCTGAATGTTACAGGGGAATCAAGACTCATTAGACCAGGCAATGTTTTTCCAGTCTTTTACTGTGCAGCTTTGGTTAGTCCTGAGATTCATAGCCTCAGTTTTCGGTTCTTTGCATGGCACCGATCAACAGTAACATCTGTTGATCAGTGCCATGCCAGCTGAACAGATACAAAATAAATTCCTGCTTTAAGGAACATTTTCACAAACTTAACAGTCGACAATATTGTATGCAGTTAATTAAAACAATATAACTGCAAAACAAAGTCAAACCCTGAACTGAAAGATTTACCATCTACCATCTTTAAGATCTCTTTTTAATGTCCTCGTCATGGTTTGTTTACATTCTTGAAATGTCAGCTGATTACTGACAGCTGTGACATTATATTCATGCCACAATAAAGAGAAAAGGTTTGACTGTTGCTTCCAGGGAGCACAGATTAGGGCATTTTGCCTCCACGCATTCAGCTAAATGTGTCAAAAAGATCACAACTAACCAGGTTTATTGTGGGGGGAAAAAAAGAAATCCACCTTAATATCCATCCTAATTAAAGCCTTGTTGGACAAAAACTTGGTTAATGTGCATAAATTACACTGAATTACGGCACCATTCTGCTAATTATCTCATAACAATATGTCAAATTTCCCACAGAACAACTTTATCTTCCCTCAGCTATGACTCAGCCGCCGACTCCTCTTCTGTCTGTCAAAAGGACCGGGATCACTGTTATAGATGCCCCCAGGCAGAAATGCATTTGAGTCAGAGGATAACAGGATCAGAATGTCTCCTCCAAAGTTGAAATACTGTAGAGAGAGCAAGCCAAATACAGGAGGGCCAATTAATGCAAAGGAGACGTACCTAAAAATACACACACATGCACTTACAACCACCAAAAAGGGCTGCTTATCAGAGGCTGGGAGAGGAAGATCAAAGTAGCGACGGAAAAGCATCGAGAGGGAGTTTGTAAGATTCAGACAGAGCTGAGGAGTAAGACGCATGATGCAAAGGAGAGAGACAAAAAAAGGATAAAGTATCGAGGAGAGACAAAATAACAAGATTGATAGAGAAAGGAGGAGGAGGGAGAGAGAGAGAGAGGTAAAATATGAGACTAAAACAAATGCTCAGATCCAAACAGTCCTGAAAGGAAGGCAATCGTAGTCAAATATTTAAAAGCAAGAGTTTTTGGATCCTGGTTTGATGGATAGAAAAAATCCCCTGGGTGGAGAAAAAAAGATGAAAAAAATACAAATGACAAGGGCTGATAAAATGCTTGGAGTGCAGAGGGGAGAAAATGGGGGTAAGCTAGGCAAGTTAGACTGTGACAAGAAGTTTGAAGGGGACTTAAAAGAGCGAGCAAAATGAAGGATTTAATATGGAGGAAAATATTGAGACATCAACGCTTTAAACCGTAGGTTTGAGTTTACCGCTGGAAGGGACAGGCGCGCATCAAACATTTGGTTTGAAGATATTTAGAACAATCTGAATGGCAAGTCAGAAATGGTGCTGATGTATTGGCTCATTCACCAGTTGCTCAACAATCAGTCTGCTGGGAAAATCATGACAGGATTCAACCACCAGGAAGCGCTTGGAGGAAAATGCACTTAGGCCACTTACTTAACAAACTCAGCCCTACTTCGAAGTCAAAGGACACCTTGCATGTAATGGGAGACGCGGACATTATATTATGCCTTTTAACCAAGGTTGCATCAGGTTGCTGCGACATCCCGGAGCATCTTATCAGTCAAAAATAAGCGCCTCAGCTTTTCAAAGCAATAACTCATCTGCAGCATGCAGCCTCCTAATGAAACATGCTGACTGTCCCTGTCTCTTACAACAACATCTAATAGTAAAAATAGATAGCTTTCATACATTTTAGGAAAAACAATTCATCAATGTAACGGTTTTTTGTGCATTTGCAACTTGGAGCTACTAAATTGCAAGATTTACCGTTCCAGTTTGAACTGCACGGTGGCCCTGAGAGCTCAAACGCACTACAATATAAGAAAACACCAGCAAATAGAAAAATGCTGCAAAAGCACAAAAGCCACAATGAAAGTTGAATAAAGAACAATGGAAATGTCCATCCATCTTCGCCCACTTATCCAATTCAGGGTTGATGGTTGGCTGGGCCCAGCTTCAATAGGGCAAGAGGGAGAGTACACCCTGGACAGGTCCCCAGTCTGTCACTAGGCTAGCAACCAGTCACCTTCACATTCACACCTGTCTTTTGACTATAGGACTACCTGGAGAGAAGCCCCGCAGAAAGGGGAGAACATGCAAACTCCACACAGAAAGGTCGGATGGTGGGTTTCAAGGACCTTCTTACTGTGAGGTAACGGTGGTAACCACCACACAACCGTACTGCCTCAACAGCAAACATGTATCTACAGTATTATATGAACAATGTCATTAAAACAATCATTACCTTGCATCTTTTTCCCCGTCAAACACAGATGTAACCTCTGCTTCTTTTAAGCGTGCCTCAGTACAATCCTTCACCTGTTTTTGTTTCTGTCACTCCCACAGTTGTATCCCCAGAAACACTTTCATTGTGTTGCATGTGCTTTTACAGTATTTTCTCTACTGTCTTAGCTTGCAGTACATTTGACCTCGCAGGGCCACCATACAAACCACTCCTAAGCAGAAAATATTGAAAAAGAATGACACGCTCATGCATATTGTGTGATAAATGCTGCACACTGTCAGACTTTTTTCTCACTCTCTTCCCAGCCAAAAGAGCGAGAGTCCCTGTGCACCTTGAGAAATTTATTTAAAGCAATTGTAATTTGTAAAACAAAAACACATGCCAGACAACAATAGAACGGTGAAGTCAGCAGCATCAGGCAGTGCAAGCAGTGCATAGCTGGGTGGGTATGGTGGTGTGCCATTGAGGTATTAAGGTGCAAAAGCAAAAGAAGATTGATAACAGGGTTGATGGATGGGAGAGGCAGAGTGAGCCGGTGAGCTTTTACAGCCTGGAGGCCCATGTGAACTACATCAGCTGGTGACCCTCATATGTCAGCCAATTACCTGCTAAGGTTAGTCAGGACAGTCTCTGAGACGGTGGGAGGGTGTGTGTGTGTGTGTGTGTGTGTGTGTGTGTGTGTGTGTGTGTGTGTGTGTGTGTGTGTGTGTGTGTGTGTGTGTGTGTGTTTTATTCTAATTAGTACCTCTGATAGCGCTTTCCTGACCATCTCCATCCTCTCTGCCCTTCTTCGCCCCCTCACATGCCGCGGAGCCTCCCCCTTTCTTAAAACATAAAGACGATGCCTTCTGTGTTTTTCTTATGAGCAGCGAGGGGAAAAAATAAAAAATCGAGAGGCTCCACTCTTAAAGCCAGCGAAGCAGAAGATAAAGAACAAGGATGGTTAAGCTTTGTCAACACGGAGACACAAGTCACTGGGAGATAAAATGGAATGGAGCAAACATAAAGCCTGGACATAAACCTTAGAGGAGAAAGAAAGGAATTAAAAAAACGTAGCTGGGAAAGTGAGCCAACCTTTTCTTAGGTTCACAAAGGTAAACAACGAAGGGCTACAACTGCAAAAACATCTGAAAACGTGGATGAAGTCAGAACCCGTCTGAGCTTGCCTGGATTTATAAACCTGTCATTTGGAGTACTCTTTGTCCTGAAGGGTTAATGGTGTTTTTTTTGTGTGAGTGATGTGTGATTATTTCAGTCAGTGTCAACAATAAATGAGGCTTGACAATGAGTGCGGAGGTGTGCTGATTCTACACCCTCTGTCGAGCTGGAAGCTTCCACTTTGTTCTGAGAGAATTCAGGCTCGCCCACAAAAACACCTGTTAGCCCTGGGCTCATACCACACGTCGCACCGGGTGTTATAACACAGGATATTACAGGATTTAAAACTCCAACAACACTTTCAGTAGTAGAGAAGAACTTACTAAACAGGTGGGGCTGAAAGAGTCGGTGTTAATTACTGAAAGCCAAGTTTCAAGATCGCTTCCACTTTTCAGGCAGCTTGCAAGTAGGTGAGGTAGAGCTCAGTCGCCATGCACATATTTTAGCAACATAACAGTAAGAGTGGTAAGGGGATTACAGGTTTTCCTTAAGTTTTTAAAATGTCAACTAATGAGAAGGATAAGAAATATGAGTACTACCTGACAAAATCTAATTCATCTGAATGTAAGATTTAGGCCCCAACAGCATGAGCCCCACACCTGGACCACACACAAACAAACACACACTCACACCTGGCAGCTGTGCACTGAAACCTGTCTATTACTGGGTAAATGAGATCAGCGGGGGGTCAAGGGCATCTCAGTGTGAGCTGATGAGGGGAGTTACTAATTTACTTCCTCATCCTAAATATAATTTCCCAGAGTCCCTATAAAAAAAAAAAAATCTTCCTGTTGTATCCTGAACGTTCTTCCAAAAATAACATTAGGCGCTCCAATATCTCATACAAGACCAGACACAATAAACCCTTTCACGGGTGTCCAGTTATTAAACTGACTTCTGCTCTTTGGCGGTTACCTTTTCAGTTTTCCCTCTATTAAATCCCATCCCAGACAACCCACACACAGAGTATAAGCTGAGCACGGTGCTGATGCTGAAATGCAAAGGTATGGAAATCCTTTCCCGGGTGTTTCCTCTTCGGTGTCAGTGTTTCCCTTGACCTTCCCCACTGAGGAGGCAGCTAATAGGCCGGACCACATGATCTGATCGCAGCAGCGTGTGCTTTGATAAGTTCTGGCCTTAACCCGACCGTTTTATCTGCTACACCTCCAGGTCTCCTGGCGCTCAATATATTGACGTCTCTGTGAAAAACGGATACCTTCTAGAACGAAGTTATTAAAAGCAGGACCGACCTAATCCAACCAATGCTGAAAATACAAAAATTATTACAGAGAAGCCCGATCGGTCAATATCTCTCAGAACTGTCCTTGATGGATAGCTTCACATAGGCAATCCAATTGGGCAAAGATGTATTCTAGCTGTGTGAATTATTGCCATAAAGCTAGCGACATCCTGGGTTGCTTTGATTGCCTTCACAGGTTTATTTTTTAAAGGGAAAACATGGAAAGAAGCTAGTGAGCACTTTTAGACAACGGATATGCTTTTCCCTATCTCGTAAGGACATTACTTTCAAATGCTCTTTATCTGATGAGGACAGTTTGTAGGCCTGCCACTTCTTCTTCTGTCCTGGACTTGTCTAGTTTACTCACATTTTTTAAGGACGCACTGCACACCATGACAAGTCTTCAGCAACCACCTCTTTGGGAATCATCTGGATGGTGTAAAAATTTTATGTTTGTGCTGTCTTAGGCATTTTTCATAGATTCAGATAAAGGAAATGGGAAAAATGACATGTTTATGTGACAGACTGCTGGTATAAAAACTGTCTACAGATACAAGTTAAAATAGTTTCTTTGCTAAGTTACATGTAGATAAAACATTGCTTCATCCCTGGAATTACATACCTGTGCTTGAATGAGTCACAGTCAGTGATAATAAGTGACAAAACAAAACAAAAAACGGTCTTGTGAAAGTGGTGAGGTACAAGGACTGAACTGAAATGAGCCAATAAGCAGTCAATGTCCAGAGAAAAACCTTGACCTTGGAAGCAAAATATGAAGAAATCGGGGTAATTCAATACTTTGCACAGTACTGTATCTTTAGAGACTGGAGCCACTCAATGTTTAATAAAATAAATCAGATTGAGTAATATCACTTAATAGCTTAAGGAACTCTTTTTTATATTATTTCTTATAACATTTCTTAAAAACTTTTTTGAAAGCCACTGCATAACCTTTGTCAAGATGTTCACTCTTCAGTGATCAAAAGTAGTTGTGAGATTTTCTGGCTGGTGAATTTCATTCGCTGCTGTCTCTCAGATAAATACACCCAGCATAACATCAAACAAATATCCACAAAGCCTGGTTATCTTATCTGCTGATGACACGCAACCAGCAACCATCACTTCCTGCTTTTCTTTTTTTCCATCTTCAGGTTTTACATTTCAGGCACCTGAATGATGCTTTTACGCAGTAAAGGTTGCTATGATACACGCATGAGTTCAGTGTCTTTAAAAAGGGAACAAAGGGCTCAAACATTAACTAATTAACTAATAGTATGATGTAACTATTCAACCCTATCGTCATGCTAACTTTTTAAAGATTAACTTAATTTCTCTTCACTTTTCATACAACTTGTGTTTTATATTCAAAAGAATAAGGACTTAAAGATTAAATGCTAAATATTACTGCAGAATCATGCTTATAAAGAATCAAATGTATCTTTATGGCTTTTGAAGAGTCTCATTTTTATATAAAATTAGTCACTTTTTGAAAATGTGCGCTGACAAACTGATTAGCACACCCTAGTCAGAAATATGTCCATGTTTCTGTCTGTCAAGGTATGATCTACATAAATGTATCTTCCTCAGGTCAATTATTGGACCTCAGCATGATAAGGCAAGTTGCTAAAATGTTCATCTTTGTTTATTTATTATTTATTTATTTAGATTTTAAGGTGCAACATCAGGAAATCTTGGAAATTTGTGAGTGAAAATGTTGGGCTCAGATCTTGAAATTTTCAGTTACATATCTCAAAATGTCCACTTACCGAGAAGTAACTTTTTAGCTTCTTCGTCCCTAAGTGGAAAATATGGGACACAAATTTGAAGATACTAATCCAAAGTCTTATCGATGGCAACATTTTGAGATAACTTAAAATTTCAATTTAAGTGTGTCTGGCAATGTTTTTGTTTCTTTTTCTGGGCTGATAGGAAGCTTCTCCTGCAATCTGCTGAAGCTACTCACCCAGTGTGGGGGTCACTGCCCTGACTGCTCCCATTACCAGGAGGACCACTGTTGCCTTCTCTTCTTCTCCCTTTTCTCAGTCCTTTATATTTCTTGAGTTTCTCGTGTTACTTCTTCCTGATGTTGCTATTACTTGGTATAGCTACATCTATCACTACTGCGCATTGCTGTTATGGATTGCATCCTTCTCCCATATGCTCTTTCAGTATTGCTCTGTCTCCAGCCTTGGTGGGGCTGTCCTCACATTGTTCCCCTGCCACTGAGAGCACATCTTGGATGATTCAGTTAAGAACAGCTGATTTATTCTACTGGCTTCTATTTCTCTGATACACGTCTTCAAGCAGCTGACCAAGACTGGACTGGACACGCATCTCAGTGATCACTGCTGCCTCTTCTGGATGCTGGAACACTAAAGCTACTAGTTGTTTTGCAGTTAGTCTTGATGTTGGTTCCATAGGTCCCACATCCTCTTGTAGTAACACCTTCTGCCGGAATTGCTTGTGTTCTCGTCCCTTGTTCAATTATTCCTTCTTGTTCAAGTGGCCCACTTCTCATCTTGGTTTCCTAACACCTGACATGGATTTTATTAATCCAGCTCATAACGATGGATAGTTAGCTAAATAGATTAACTGATGATTCCAGGCTGGAGGTTTAAGACGCGTGTATTTAAGGTGCACACAAACCACAAAGGTATGGCAGCACCTTAGACAGTACCACCCTAGTGACAAGCCTTTTGGTCATGGTACTTTATTTTCTTAAGAGTGTTGTTTCCTTTGTGTAGTTCTGCCTTACAAACTACAGCTGGATGTTAAATTTGTTGTTTCTGACCAAGAAATATGTTTCAGTGCATGTCTGTAACACTTGAGGAGCATTACGACTGTGGGAACAGACTGTGGCAGACATTAATCAAAGACATTCAGTCAAAGATATGGACATCTAACTTTCCTTTCCATCTGTCCTGTCACTGTGCACCGTTTACCGACTTTAAAAAATAGACATGCCACAATAAATTCTTCATTTTTCCCCCTCTTAGTAGTATTTTCTGCACATTAGTGATGCAGATGCTCACTTTATCTCCTTTCTGCAAGAATCTGGGAACTTTACTGCTCATGTTCTCTTTAGTGATATGAACAGGTTACCTGTGTCACAATGACAGGGAAATCAAGTTATGAAATTACACTTTTATTTGCTCAGCCACCAAAATTTAACTTGGTGAGGGAAAGAGTAGAAAATCTGACAAGTGAAGAACACATTTCCAGCATTAGTCTGCTTCAATTATTTGTGTGCATACTGCCTCCTTGTGGTCAAATTAGCAGCTGAGCTAGAGTCTTCTTTTGTACACCAGTGCAGTGGTTTTTACAGTGTTTATTTTTTCTTTTTGGTTATTTCTTTTATTAACACTTCCCTGTTTAGCATAATAACTTTTTAACTACAACCACATCAGCTCAGTCTATGACTTTTGATTATAAAAAGATACAACACGTAAGCCTATTAGGATCAAAAGAGATCAAAGTATCCTCTCCTCTTAGTGACGCCAACATAGTTAAACAGGGCATTTGCCACATAAAAAGCCAGGTCACACATATTACAAAATACTAAATTAAACCTTTTCCTTATCAAAAATATGTCAGAGGATGGACAGAGGATTAAATGAAACATCAGCCAGAAAAATTACAAAGGAAGGATTTACACAATTTGTGCTTTATTGACCAAAAAAAGCGAGAAAGATTGTACAGTTTCTACTGTTGATTGCGAGACCAGTGTTGATCCTTCGTCCCTTCATATTCTAGCTAGCATACCTGAACGGCACAGTGCAAATCTATATATATTCACCGTCTCGCTTGTATATTCACAAACCAGCTGAAAACAACTGACAGAAGGCGTCGCGAGATTGATACATTTGCAGACTCAAGTGGCAGTCGTGGCATTTCATTTGAAGGCATGAGACAACGACAGACAGAAAAACATGTGGCTGTGACGCATAGGAAAGAGAAAAAATAAAAAGTTGTGTTTTTGCTTTTGTGATCAGGTCATAGAGAGGGTGCAGAATTTCTGATTAACTTAATTCCACCAAAATACCCTGACAGGAGGCAAGGAAAAGTGAAAAGTTCTGCATGGACATGAGGAAACATTGTCTTTACAACTTGCCACAGTGAAGATGGGTTTTTTTGACAGAGACTTCACCGAAGTCATAAAACAAAGAGGGCCAGCCCATGTTATTAAGACAAGTTAAATATAAAGTGATCAAGAAAAAAGAATAAGTCTGGCAATAGACATTTCTTTCTTACATATTAGTACCTTCTCATCTGCACCATACACACATCCATCCTCATTTAAATGGCTTAAACACATGGCATTATCTTTCACCTGAAGAGTAGCCCTGCCCACTGCTCCTTAACTTAATGCTTAATGTGTAGCCAAGATGGCCAAAAATTAATGGAAAGTAATAAAACTGCCACTACTTTTCATCTATAGTGTAAGCAGAAACATTGGCAATGAAGTGATTGTAAAAAGCTAATTTTCGGGGTCCAATGAAAATTGTATTTCTCTATCTATATGCTAAAAAATAACTAAACATGTTATCTGATTATTTCTATATGAAACAATACATATATTGGAATGGATTACCCAAGTTGTCTTTAATTCAGCTGCCCCATTATGTCAAACTGAAACAATTTAAAAGAGTAGAAGGGCTTTTCTGTTTTTGTTTTTGTTTTTTTTAGGGAATAACTTAATATATAGGAACATTTGATTAACAGTTTCTGCTTCATTGCACTTTTTTTGCATACTTTTGAAATATGAAAGGTAGTCGTGCTTTCCACAGCAATTACTTAGGTGTTCATTGCTAATTTCAGAGTACATACTCAACTCTTCTATTAGTTCACCATCACATTACAGCCTAAAAAGTTCAATTAACATGTAATTTTTGCAACTCTTAAGCAAAGTGTTAGAAATATTAAGACAATATGCAACAGAGAAAACGAAAAATTGGTATAAAGGAACTGTAAGGCTGAAACAATACTAAAAAAAATTTTAAAAATTAAAATAAAATAAAAAAGCCCCTAAGAAATCCTGAATTATTAACTTAATGGCAATGATAATTAAAATTATAACAAATAAGAATATATTAATTGGATAATCTCTTCAGACAACCAAAAAGGGCCATTAAAAAAAATTCCCCAACTACAATATCCCCTGATTTCTTATTGGCCTATAAAGCAAGACAAAGCATCAATCAAGCTCCATAACAACGCACACCATCTTATCTATAAATGACCAGGAACTGGCTCTGCGTAAGCCTACTATATTGTTCCTCTAGATTAAAAAATGTAGTCTCGGGTCATCTTGAGGGACGGCATGGCCTCATTGACATTCTGGTCCAAGCGGTGATACTCCACAGTGTTGCGGGAACACAGACCCTCCTTCCAGCGCCGGCTCTGTACCAGGAGGTAGATCTGAAAAAGCAGGAGAAAAAGCAAATCAAGTCAATTGTATTTATTTAGCGCCACGTGACAACAATAGTTACCTCAGGGCACCTCAGTCACCATAAAAGTTTGCATAAAGACTGGATTGAAGCCTTTCAGAAATAAAATCTAAGTTTATATGGGAGAAGATAAATCTGCTACGTATACCAGTCAGGCATAACATCATGACCTCTGGCAAATGAAGTAAATAACACTGATTATCTCTTCACCATTGCTTCTGTTAATGTGTGGGATCTATCAGGGAGCGAGCGAACATTTTGTCCCAATAGATGATGTGCTATATGCAGCGAAAAAAAATGGGCAAGCATAAAGATTTAAACAGTTTGACAAGTGGCAAATTGTGATGGAAGAAAGTACAAACAAAGGGAGCGTCAGAACCAGGGAGCAACGGACAAAGGTGACCTGGTCTACAGATGGGAATCGAGAACCAGTTCCCAGTTCATTTCATTCATTGTTAGTCTGCTTGCCTATCAGTCCTGCTTATGGGTTCCATTTGCACTTGCACTACAATCAGCTGATTTCAGTTTGTATTTCAGTTCATATGCCAGAGGAGGAAAATAGTGACACAGTCTGCAATGTGAATATGAACATTACTTTTATTTTTGTTTGACAAAGGGAGAGAGTGTGATGGTTAAGCACAAACTGGGTCTGGAAAAGAAACAACTATGTTATGCTGCTATTATATCTTTGGCTCTTTGCAAACGTGCCAACGCTAAGCTAGCTAAGAACCCAGAGTGATATTAGAGCTCAGTGAATCCATTCAGGGATCTAGTATAGATGGGTCAGGGTTCTTTGGGCAGGAAAGGAGGGACCAACACAATATTAGGCAGGTGATGATACCGTTACGCCTGATCGGTGTATGATCATGGTCTATTCTACAATACGAATAACGAAATTAAGCTGTTGTTGTTGTTTTATTATCTCAAAGTACTTTTAGTTGGTTCATTTTAATTTATTTAACACTGTGCCACTTCTAATTAATGAGTCTAATTAACTGACAATATAAACATAAATTAGTAGAAGTTAACAATCTCAGGTATTCATGCTTCCTCTGTTGACACAATAAGGCCTTCAAACCACAGATCTTGTTAAATTTTACCTTTTAATTTCTATGGCTATGTTTTATTATTCCACTGATTCTCAATTAATCAACTATTTCACTTATAATAGGTTAAAAACATTAAAAACAGCCGGAGACATCAGTTTTTGGGTGACAAAATACATCAATTCAACTTACAACAATATATGACAAAAAAAGCAGCATGACCTAAGATGTTATCATAATTATTCAATAAAAGCTAACTTCCTTATAGAAATACAAATTTTACTACATAAATAAGAAGAAAATAACTACAAATTACACACAAAAGTTTCTGCATCAAGTTAGATGTCTGCAGAACACATTTGGCTTTTCCTCAGCTATTTGATCTGGATGAAGAAGTGATTCCTGTGCAGCCTCTATCAGAGACTCCTACGTCTGTTTGACCTCTACATCCTGCCATCGGCTAGCTTTTGTCAGGCTGACACTCACCTTCCTCTTGTTGTGGTATGTGATGTAGACAATGGCCACCAGGAAAGCCAGTATGACCAGATGAAAGAAGAAGTGGGAGTCTTCATCCTCTGTGTTGTAGCTGTCTCGTTCCTTATCAATCTCATCGGGCTGCTTCTTGCTCTTATCTTGCTCTTCATTTAATGCAGTATTTCCAAAATTGTCGTATTCATCATCACCATCATCATCATCATCATCATTCTCATTCTCATTAACATCAGTGCCCTGCTGCGGTGTGTCTTGAGATTGGAAGTCGTCCGGCTCTTCCGTTGCAGATTTTGTTGGTTCATTAGTTTTGATGGTGGCGTTGGCATTTTCTGGATCAGACTTAATGTTTGCGTCAGGAGCTGCTGCTCCTGCTTCAGGAGTGGCAGGTGTTTTCTTGGTGCCGTCATTTAGCTTATCAGAGCTATCGAACTCAATAGCGTCATCTTTTTTTGGTTTTGGAACTGTCGGAGTTTTCATGGCGCTTTCTTCAGGAACTTTCGGCTTTACTGTGGTGGAGCTGTTGCCATCACTTTTTACAGGACCCTTGGAAACATCTGCAGCTGCTAGATTCTGATCAGTTGGTGTAGACTGTGTCACCGTTGCTTCTTTGTTCACAGTGGTCAAAGTAAGATTTTGAGATTGAGTTTCTGTGCTGTTTGGGGGCACTGTTGGATCATAGGAAATAACAACGCAACACATTACATACATTACAATTGCATTACAACATATTTCTGACAAAGTGTTCTTTGAAACACTTGAACATAAAACATTTTCATTAACCAAAATATTTATTGCCCATCAAAAACTTAAAAAACTAGAACTTCTTAGCATTTGCCAACCAGTTTCACAACTACACTTTTTATCTCTTATTACGATGACATATAAATGTCTCAATCACAGAATATTCAAATAGGAAAAAAATATTGAAAATGAACATTATATTGTGGCAGTTTGTGCCCCTACAGGAATTTCAATCATGTCACACAACTACACCTCAAGTGAGACTGCCACGTATGTAAGCCCTTCAGCAAGCCAGTTAACCCTTGAGCTGCCACAGAGAAGCTCATAAGGGGACATTTGTACTGAGCAGCAGCTTGTTCGTGTGGAAACGTACAACCTTCACTGCAAACTAGCTTATCAATGAAAGGTTTCGTTTTGAGACAGCTTTTTTCCTTGAACTCAAAAGTATAAAAACTTTAGTTTTAGTTATCTGTGTTCCAAACTGGAAATTAAAACTAGTTGTGAAAAAAAAACCAAATGTTTTAGTCAGCGGAAAAAAAACAAACAAACAAACAACTCAAAAGATTTTGTGAACTTTTTTATCCTATCTCCCACCCCTCACCCACAACCGGTCATGGCAGATGGCTGTATGTGGGTGTTTGTATCTCCTGAATGACATAGTTGGTGGGTGCTCATGTGTATGTGTTTTTATGTGTCTGCATGTTTAAGTGTGCTAGTCAGTGAGTGAATTTGTGCGTCCTTAAGTTATTAAAGAAGAATGCGCTGGCTGCAATGATGAAAAGCGAGCTTATCACCATTCTATAGCTTCCCCTGTGCACTGCAAAATTTTGTGCTACTGAACAGACGTTCTGATTGAACAGACCAGAAGCTCAGAATTTTAGTGGCCCATGTACATTTTTATTGGCCTGCAAAAACAAAGCTTTTATTTTCATATTTGTAAATATTCATAGAATATCATGAATATAAATATTGCATATTATTTCATATTGATCTGTTGATCAGGTGGTTTGATGAAGGACTCCCACCAGCTTTTTCCCAATTAAGGGTTTTACTGGTGATCACAGTAACAGGTGGTGCTGTTTTGAAGGCTAGAAAAACATTTTCCTTCACTCCACCTGAGCTCACCGTCTCGTTAACAGCTCAGTCTCTTTGCTGTGTTTGTAGACTCTGGCTCAACATTAAACTATGAGATCATCATAGTGTAACTGCTGCTGTTGTCTTTTTTTGTTTTAAAACTAGGGCCTGTGTGGGTTAACATTGGAATACTTTTCATCGACACACGTGATCATAAATGCATTTCTTTTGCAGGTCTATTTAAAGTTACAAATGTGAGTGAAATGCTCACATTTACATGGTGCCAACTAAGTGACAAAAGCCATGCATTAAACGAACTGTTGAAGCAAAATCATTGAGCTATTCGTGTTACTCGATGAATCGTTGCAGCCTTAGTTTTAATACCTATTAGTTTGGTAAAAATTTTATTACAAATTGCCTGATGAGGCACTGATGAATGTGTCTATTGAGATTCGTGATGTTAACAAGACTTTGAGTCAGCTTATTTCAAAAAGTTACATTTTTATTGTAACACCTGTACTGATTTTTCTAAATCTAGCCTCTGACATACACCTTCCATACCTAAAAAAAAAAAAAAAAAAAGACAAACTAATGCTGACACTTTCCTTTCTCTCCAAATCTGGTTGCAAACATTAAACAGGGAGTCAATGGGAGCTCATGATGGCATTTCTCTGAAACAAATGGCTCCAGTTCAAAAATGACAAATCTCTGGGCTTCTGTGAAAAAAGGCAAGCGTAGCTACATTTTGAGGGTAAAATGATGGCTGTAGGGTGAAAATTGAAGTTACAACTGGAGGTTAAAGAGATATTTTTATTACTATGTGCATATTAGTATTGTACAGCACTTTGGTCTACCAGGTGTGTTTTTAAAGTGCTATATAAATAAATGATGATGATGATGATGATATTTTTCAGTCTAGGTTTTCTGCCTGTCTTCCTCTAGTTCTCTAATACACACGAATGGGGAGGGATTTGAGAGATTTTTTGTGACATTTTTGAAAATAACTGCAAAACCATTGAAGGTGCAGCGACATAAATATGTTAGTTTTGTAGGCACTGTTGTCCTGGTCAATTTGGTGTGACAACGGTGTCTGTAGGGCAAACAGTTTGGGAGAAAATTGGCCCAAAGGAAGGAGAGTCACAGCCAAAAAGTAAGAAAGGCTGGTCTCTCCATTCAAAGTTAATGTGACTCTACCAACAGAAAAAGTGGAATATTTCAGAAACTGTACAAAATTTCAAAAATCTGAATAGAAGCACGCAGCACACGAACAAGCTGCTCGTGCCACAGAGGGTGGCAGCCACACTATGATGAATAATAATAATAACAATAATCAAAATGGCTGATCACAATAACATATACCGGGATCGTTGCCATCCAACTAATAAGAATGAAAACTGATTAGATTAACATGTATAACAGTATAATCAGTATAAAAACATCATCACTCTTAAACTGAAAGACCTTTGTTTATTTAGCATTGCAGAAAAAGGGACATATTTTGAACGGAGCTTTTTTTTTTTCTTTTCTTTTTTTAAGTATTTAAATTGTAAAGAATCTGCTGCATTTAGCCAGCCTTCCTTTTTCAGTGACACCATTCACCCAACAAGTGTCAACTTTATTTCATCCTCTGGGACTGGGAGGCGTTGCTTAGCAAGCGTCAGGAGGAGAACACTGGGGACTTGAGGCACCGAGTAAGCCATCCCCAAGCGAAGAAAGGGTCTATTCATATACAAGGGCCTTGGCCCATATAATCTCTGAACAGGAAAGCTTAGTTGCAATAAACACTGTGATATAACTTTAGCTTTTAAGTAGTTGACAAATGACTTCACATTTATAATTAAATTAAAGTCAACCTCCCTTTATACAAACATTTTTTTTTCTTTAACATCCTGTTTTCCAGTGACATAGCACAAAAACTAAAACCCACATAGAGGTTTTTAGATTATTTCAGCTAAATATGCAACTTCATACCCATTTAAAACAGGATGAAATGTTAAACAATTCAAATTGACAACAACACCTCTGTTGAATTAGGAAACCTTTATCTCAACAGCACATCTTGAAATAAGCTGTCTGTTGCACACCATCATTTTTACCATATTAACAGTAATAGTATGAGGAAGGGAAGGGCAGGAGTAGACAACAACCTACATCCTGACAGCTCCAAAGTCCAATCACACTGTTTTTAAACAAACTGAGAACACATGAATTTACTACAGCGAACCAAAAGAATATATGCTGTAGCACTGCTCAAAGACTATCAAGGCACAACAATACCTGCCACTGACTGAAATATTACAGCCTTTACTTACGTCAGGAGGTTTTCTTAATGACTCACTGACAGAGGGTTAATAATCAGTGTAGATATATGGTGGTACATCTGGAACATGTCAGTTTATCTGGCCGCCATAACTCATTAACCCTCAGAAAGGCATCTATTGATAGAGGCTTTAAAAACAATACAATCTTGTCTTATATTATGAGGTAAACAGATATTTAACTAGGTAAAACTGAACAATACAGATCCATTATAAACATACAGTAGTTGAAATGTGGTAGAGGTTGGAGATAATATGACTTCCTGTTGATGGTTTCAATAACTTTGTTATGACCGCAAAAGTGTCAAAAGACTTAACCTCTGACGCACTGTGAGTGAAACTTAAGCAAAGCTAATGTTATGAATTTATGTTTGCAGCTAAACGTTGAAACGCTTTAATTTTATTTGAAAGAAATATTAGCACTGTCTTCGACGTATAACATATTTTAACTAGTCAGTGCCAGGATAAAGGCGAGAGTTTTAAAATACTATTAAGTCACTTTTCCGAAACAGAGAAAGCCTGTTACCTGCCCTATTTTTTCCCCTGACACGGCGGATACTAGCATGACGGGCTAGCCAACTAGCTAGAGCAGGGGTAAACCCTGTGGCTAAGTTTAAAGGAAACTTCGTCTCAGATACTTCAAACAAGTACGACATACCTTGTGTTTCATTTCCATTCAAAGGAGCCGACAGGCAGCTGCTCACCAAGAGCTGGAGAACAATAGTCAGAAAAAGATCAAAAATAATTCTTCTGCTTCGCCACATATTTCCGCATGTCGCCATGTTGGTGCGTGAGTGAACGGGCGTGGCTTAGTGCGGACGTACACAGTCTGTGGGCGGTGTGAGTGTACGAATCAGTTGTGAGCGGGGAAGTTTGAAGTGAAGTGAGCTTAGTCTATGAATATTAGTCCGTCTAATGTTATGTCACCGTGTAACTTATAACAAACATATGTAATTTGCCGCTAATAGTAAGAGTTCACATACTTTCTCCATTCACTGATAATGGGTCATTTTGCCTCGATAAATATAGGTCAGAATGTAGTAATTGCGTCATTTGTTTAACTGAGTCTACTCATCTTATGTGACACTTAAGGTTATAATTATGCTTAAAAAAACAAAACAAAAAAAGCTTTGGGTCTCTTTATTAGGTATGCCTTACTAGTACTGGGCTTGGATTCCCTTTTGTCTCCTCTTTATTTATTTCTTCAGAACTTACTGACATGGTGCAATATCCTACTTGACGTGGCCATCAGAACATGGGCAGACTTTGGTCATGTGTTTAAATGATGCCCAGATGATACTAAGGGGTCAAAGTTTATACAAGGCATGCTGGAGCCATGCTGTCCTGCTGCTTACACAAAATTCCAATTATACCATTCAAATGTTGCAACAGGAATCAACTCATTCTTCATCACTCGTTTTTCCCCTCCTCCTTTCTCTGATTCTGTGTGCAACGTAGCCTCGGGTTCCTGTTCTTAGCCAACAGGAGTGGCATCTGAGCTGGTCTTCCGCTGCTGCTGTAGCCCATCTCCATCAGCATGTTGTGAGTTTAAAGATGGTCTTCTGCATAACCTGGTTGTGAGGAGTTGTTATTTGAGATACTGTTGCCTTGCTATCAGCTCGACGCAGTCTGGACATTCTCTTCTAACAGCAACAGAGCATTTTCACCCAGAGAACTGTCGTCACTGGATATTTTAAGGGAAAATCCCAGATCAGCAGTTTCTGAAATAGTCAAACCAACCCACTGCTACAACCAACCATAACACATTCAAACTTGAATCACCTTAACATTTCTGATGCCTGATGGGAACTTCAACAGGTCATCTTGATTAAGCATCAGGCTGTACCTGCTGCGGAGATTCAGATCTTTTGGACTGAAGGTCTTCAGGCCCACTCCTGAAGACCTTCTATGACTCTGTGGTGGCCTCAGCCATGTGTTACGTTGTGGTCTGCTGGGGACAGGAAGAGACTGAACAGGCTGATCTGGAGGGCCAGCTCTGTTCTAGGATGCTCTCTCGACCCTGTGGAGGTGCTGAGTGACAGGAGAATGGTGGCTAAGCTGTCATCCCTGTTGAAAAACATCTCCCACCCCATCCAGGAGACCCTGAAAGCACTGAACAGCTCCTTCAATGGCAGGCTGTATAGTATCTTGATCTTATGAGCTTATCCTATTGCAGTGTTTTTCATTTTTGCTACCTAATTTTGCACTGTCCACTTTCTGCTGTGACACAAGAAATTTCCCACGTGTGGGACTAATAAATGTTAGATTGCTGCCGTGTTTCTGGCTAGACTTAACCAATGGAATAGGTTTATCTAATGAAGAGCTGTGAGCATATGTTCAAATAATTTCATGTGAGAGTGGTCAGGTTTATGTAGAAGATGTTAGATCTTTGTAACTCTCCACTTCATAAACTAAACATTTATCAGTAACAAGGAGTCATGTGCCAATGTGCTCCCATCCAAATCATCTTCAGCTGTAAAAGTAAATTACCCACCTGTCTGTTCAAGAGTGTTTTCACAGAATTTTAAATAATGTGGGCAGACATTATCATCACACCAGATATGGTCATGTGACAAAAGATAGGAGAACAAATACACTCAGAAACCGGTTCAAGATGTTCTTTATTTAGTTCAGGGAATGACAATACTGCCAAGTACACTAAGCATGATTCCCATAATCATTTGTGGAAGACTACAATTTCCTGGCCATCATTCTTCTTCAAAAGAAGCACTCTAGCTCTCACCCAGAGAAGTTCGGCTGTGTGCGTGATGGGTTGCATCCTGTTTGCTCGACCAGGAAGAATTGACAAGTCTTTTCCCTTCCTAAGACTTCAGGTGCATTAAACTATGTAAGACCATCAATAAAATAACATTATTTTTGCTATTTGTAACAAAAGACATGATTCACACCAAATGCACAGACACAAAAAGACAAGTGAGACAAAAACACAGAATGTACACGTCGGGTTGTAGTGTCTCTTTGAGCTACTCACAGCTGCTTACGCCAGGGACAACTAACCCTTCCCATTGTACAATATATCAAGACAGATACTAGGGCTCTCCAGTGCCAACGTGCTTAAATAAAAATGAATTCATCACTACGCCTTTTAGTGAGGAGCGCTTGCTGGTGCTACTCAACAGCACCATCTGGTGGCCAAACTACTTAACTGCAGACTAACTGTGCTGAGCCCTTTTTGCATTTCGGGCTGATCTATTTTGATTCCCTTTTCACTGCATTGGAAAGCAGAGACACAAATTAAAGCATTATGCACGAATGTTGTGAAATGAACAAAAAAAAAGTGAGGCCAACTTGAATGTACTCAAGGCTATTTTTCCCTTGCAAGCTACACAATTCAAGATAAAACCTTCTGTTCAACAGTTATAATTTTGTTCTAAAGTGGGCTCTTTCATTTCAAAATATAATGTTCCCAGAAATGGTCCATAAAAAGTGGTAAATTGGCGCAATTTGACCTGTACGCTGTCTTGCTTCCAGCTATATAACATCTTTAGGGGACATAGGGATTTGTGAAGGAGAGCTAATCAATAAAGGTTTTTTTTGGTGGGGGGTGCATGTGTATTTTGAGGACTGGAAGGATTTTTTTCCCCCCATCCTTCTATGCCTGGAATTCAAGACCAAGCCCAAGCTTGTGACCGCCAGCGTTGATGTTTTTGCCATCAAGGAGAGCAGAAAGTGTCAGCTTGATACCTAGGAAAACACATAAGCCACAAATACATTAACACTTTAAACATTACAAGGGTTGCTGAGTGAGCTCATTCATTCACAGCTCGTGGACAAACACTTCAGATGTTTTCCATCCAAAATTCATGCAAGACCTAAACATTGCTTCAATTCTTGAAAATGCACTTCCCCTGATGAAACCTAATATAATAACTGAACTGTCTTTGTGAACAGAGTCAGGTCTATTTAAGCACACCTAACTTCTGCAGAGACTTCACTCACCTGGCTTCAGAGTCTGAGTGTAGCCCAGGCCCACAAGGCTGGAGTTATTCACCTTAGCCTGTGAGGGAACCACAGATCAATATTATACATAGAAGATGAACAGAGAATTTCACATTACAATGTGGGTTTTTCTTACTCACTAAACAAAGAAGTTAATAACCCTGAAGAAAACAACAGTACAATAAAAACAGCTTCTCTTCAGCAGGTTTTTGGGTCTATAATGCACAGGGGTGTTCATGAAAATGAAAACTGTAAATTGTATTTACGCATTATGTCTGTAAAATACCAACTAGCCACATGGGTTGGAAATAAGCAGTAGTTAGAAACACAACAGTTTCCCAGTTAAAATATTAAAATGTTTATGACTGGCACTGTCATTAAAATAGAAGCTGAAATAATGCAGATAATTACACTAACAAACAGTCAGATTAAGTATCTCTGCTTGGAGAGGGAATTCCAGCTTTTATAAGGAAATAAACATCTGTTACAGTCAAGCTGTTGCCCAAAAGAGGTCACACAATACTGATTAAGATGATCAGTGCCAGGTACATTAGTTTGAAATATGGTGTCTGTGGCACCATTCCCATGCCAGTGCACCTGCATTGATGATGCATTTCAGGTCAGGTAGGAATGGTTGGTTTGTCTTAGTGGAAGAGAAAGGGTGAGCAACAGCGAATGGGAATAGTGTTGGGGGAAAAAAAACATAACCAAAAGAAAAACAAGGAAGCATCCAAAAAGAGTATCTGATGCTCAAAGTAAAAGAAAGTTGGTGACTACAGAACACAATCGATAGCAAAAACATACAGTGATTTTGTAATTTTCACTGCCAGAAGAGGGAGACATAAGACCTGAATTGTGGCATTAAGGATTAAATTAGTCCAAGCCTTAACTTGCAGACACTTCTCCTCTTTAGCATGAGTGCATTTCTTTAAGACCATGCACCTGCACTGCATGACACAGTGTATTTTCTAATATATATACCTGCATTACAAGATCCTTATAAAAGGGTCGACAACAGACCCGTCTAACAGTGCGGCAATAAAGTAACCCTGGCACAGAAGGATCTAAGTCACTTCAGTTTACACACTACTCACAGAGAAGGATGCGTCGGGATCAATCTGATACTTGGCAGCGATGCCAAAGCGGGTATTGCTGTTTCCAGCAGTCCAGGCCAGGTTGACGGCCGTCTCCAGCTTGTCATTCACCTTCTGGTAGATGGAACCACCAAACTCGGTACCATCGTTTCTAAGGAAAAGGATGTTTGCAATATATTTAATGCTGCTACACAGAGGTGACATTAAATTATGAGTTTGTGTTTCATAAACGTCTTGCGTGTCAAAGACATTCACAGTTGAGTGAACTGTGACTGGTGTAAATCCTATACTACACTTTGTCTGACTTCATATTAACCACTTTACAAGCAGACTCAGACAGGCTCGGTCAGAGGCACAGCAGGAAACATGACTAACACCGTGCCCTGTCCCTCCCTCTTGCTCACCGTCTGACACCACTTCGTGCTACATTTTCACTGAAGCCTGCCAAACACTCACTCCATCTCACTTGCAAGGTAGTAAATCCCATCACCTGTGTATAAAAATAACCACAAGGCACCTGGGTGTCAGGCAAAGTGCCAAACAGGCAACAAGTCAATCATCCAGACAAGGACAAAAAAGAGGGCTTTGGAAGTTCTTGTCTAGCCATACACTGGTCTGGAGTCACTAATAACTTAAACGTTTAGCCTTTGACTTACAATGTCCACTACCACAGGACACAAGCATTCACCTAACGTCCGAGCATTTTATCCACGAGTACTCAAATAAAATCCCACACATACACATTGCATGCCTGCACAGTAAGGTTGTATACTGCTTGATGCCAATTCAAATCAAAGGCAATGTAGCTGCAATAATCCAAGCTTCATAAGATAACTAAAACTGCACACAGATGAGGAGAGGAGGCCATATCAGCATCTCTTACACATTCGTGTGGAGCTGGAACTCATCAGTCTTGTATCCAACTGCGAAGTTGCTCTGGGTAATCCTGTTCCTGCCGGCCTCAAAGGTCATCTGGTAGCCAGCCAGCCAGCCCTCGTAGCCCACCACAGCTGCGCCGTGGATGGCTGTGCCGTTGATGTCGTAGTTAACGTCACAGCCAACGTTGATGTGGTCGCACTTGTAGCCTGTCTTGAGCTTTCCGCCCTTCTTGCTGCCAGGAGATTGCAGGAAAAAAAAAAATACAGGTTGACATTGTTGTCTCACAGCATGAAACATAAAACTGCTCTGACAGTGAAAAGAAAAAAAACTGGTTTATCACAAACCAGGTGAACTAGTGGTTTTTACAACATGTCCCTTATTAAATTATTGTAGCTGAGTAGACTGCACCGTCACAGGCACTCCTGCAGAAATTACCCATATGCCAGTTGCAGTTTACTTATGCAGTGCCCCATGATATTGACATTTCTTTGTGCCCTTTTACTTCCCATCAACCTCTTTTATTGTTGCAAATTAAAATGCACCAATCAGTTGGGCACCCATACATTAGCCTGTAGATGTTTTTATTCATATGATAGACATTACATATATTAATTCACTGATTGTACAGTTGGCATTCCTGCAATGTAGTTTTTGCATCCATTTGCTTTAGCTTTACTAGAGCAAAAAAGCCAACAAACAAAAATGCAGCTGTTCTTACCCGGTGTTTGGCGAGAAGGAGGAATCCAATGTAAGTTTCAGGCCCTTAGCCAACTGTGAAAAAGGCAAGAATCACATTTAAAAGAATGACAGGAAGAAAAATAAACAAAATGTGCTATGGTTTAAAAGCATTTTAAATCTTAGTGGATTTTAAATTGCACATCTTGAGATTTTGGTCTATAAGCTTTTAGCCTCAATTTTAAAGATTGATTATAAATCACAGATTCTTTTGCCAGCAGAAATCTATGTCTCATTCTTCTGCCATCACAGCACATCACCTGATCCTCGATGGTGATCTCAGTCCCCAGAGTGTTGTCCGTGTTCCACTTCT
Organism: Oreochromis aureus; assembly: GCF_013358895.1. Taxonomy (NCBI): domain Eukaryota; kingdom Metazoa; phylum Chordata; class Actinopteri; order Cichliformes; family Cichlidae; genus Oreochromis; species Oreochromis aureus. Next base: position 24,416,733 of record NC_052951.1, read on the forward strand.
CTGTGAAGGTCAGTCCGTGCTCTGCCCACTTGTATTTGGTTTCCAAAGATCCAGCTACCTTACTGGTCTCGGTGTTGGCAGAGCCAGTGCTGGTGAACTCCTGCAGATGATAGATAAAACCCACAACACTGTTAATGTGGAACACCAAATCTAATACTAGTAAAATCTATCAATAAAATGCTGTTCTGTGGTCCTGGTCCAAACTATATTTGCAGTGACAGCACTCTGGATAAGAAACTAGATCCAAAAATGCTGAAGGTGCATTTACAAGGTCAAGAAATCCATTTCCCTCAACTCTGAGGTAAGAAGTCAATGAATCCTGGCAACACTTTAAAGATCAGATAATGAGCTACTTAACAGCCAGGATGGTCTTAAGCTATGATAGTACTGCTGTGGCATCAACTGGCAGCCCTGCTAATCTGATAATGACCAATGACGACTTACCAGTCCATTCTCAGACTTTGTTTTCAAGTCCAGCTTGATGAGCCCGAAGCCTGAAACAGAAAATGGTTCAAAAGATCAACATGATGTATGTACAACAATGTAACTATACCACCATACGGGGGAAAAAACAACACTGAAACAGTCTTGCCTATGGAACAAGTTTCTTAAAGACTTACAAGAATTGGAAAGCTCTCAGGATAAGAACTGCTTTAATCACTATACTATTAGTGATCCTCTAGCAAACTTTTGACTAATAATCATTTAAAGAGTGTTTTCTGAAAATTCAGTACACATTAAATCAAGATACTGATTCTGGTCTGTGAAATACCCATTTATTAGCCGACAGAGTACTTTTTAAGTGATTTATATGCCACTGACTTAACGTGAATTGATTCGATGTCAATCCTCTGAAAGCATTAGTTGCTGTTAGTTATGAATAATAGCCAGAAGGTGGGCCGCACTGACCCAATTCATGGCACTGTTTGGCATTACAGCTGTCAGTCGATTCACCAGCCATACGTAACATAGCATAACTTAAATTCTCAACTGATTTTGCAGTCCACCTTAATCAAACTGCAACTTGCAGTATATATATACAGCGGTTAAAGTCCTCGAGACTATACTTTTTTTTCTTAAGTTTATGGGACCAGTAAAAACTTATGACACACTTAAAAGTAACACATAAAATATTATAACACTCAAAATAACTGAGATAAGTTTTATTTACACAGACAGCTGGTTTAAAAAAAAATCATTGACCAGTTAGTCCCACTTGCCAGAAAAAAAGGGAGGCTTTTTTTCCTTAAACCAAACACTTGAGCCTGCTTTTTTTTTCCCCCCATCCATTTACGATCAGTGTTATATTTGCATTAATTCAGTATTGATGCCACATACAAATCAGTAGCTTCAAGAACTGTGAATTCCCCGGATTCTCAGCTGACATCGTTTGGCAATCAGCCGTGAACAGCGGCGCATTTACACAAACACAATCCAAGGACATCCAGTGTAACTGTAGGCCCAGTGCGCAACATGTGTTCCTCTACTGGTAAGCTATACACAGTACTGTGACTGGTTTGAATCAATCACTTTCATTTGATATTGCATTGTGTGCAGTGGCTGGATTTTGCGCAATCTCTGAGGGGAAGTGTTTTATCATAGCTTCCAAGAAATCTTCTCATTTATTCACAGAACAAAAGAAATTGTTCAGTGTAAAAACCCATCAAAATATTCTTCCAGTGACAGAAGATTTACACAATAACAGTTTAATAAATGACTATTAAGTAAAAGTGGAAATAAAATGAACTCCAAATGACCTTTATAATGCAAAACACAGAAAAAAACCCCTCAAAATCAGAGGCTAACATGTATTAAAAAATCCTCAACTTCAATTTTTTAAAACATGGTTTTCCAGGCTTCTTCACCTCCATCAAAGTACCAGTACTTAATATTTGTTGTACCTATATGCGACCACTTCAGTTATGCAGTATCATGATGACCCAAAGGAGGTTTCCAAATGACTTTTGAGTCACAGCATTCACTTGTCAGAGTGTTATTATGATTCAAACCCTTTTCCTTCAAAGTAGACTACACTAAAAGCTTATGAATAAAGTGATGCTCAGCGGTGCTTACCGTATCCTTTGGTAAAAACATCCCTGGCAGACTTTCCAAGGTCAGCATAGGTGGGAGGTACAGCCATTATCTGAAATGAGAAAACAGGATTGTCAACAAAGACAGAAAAAAGTGCAACTATCTCTTTAAATATCTTTTTTAATTTAACCTCTCCTTCCGCCCCCAACCCCTTGAGTATTGCAGCTTTAAAACAGGTAGAGCTCGAAATGGCAACACTGCAGCAGAAGAACAATCATATCAGATGTGATGCATTGTTGTCTTACATGCACTACATTCCTTTAAACGTGCACACTTCAGAGCAAACTGGTCAGATGGGATGCAGGTGCCACATTAATAATAACCTTTTCATTTCCTCTACTGGATATATTTAAAGTTTATATTGTATGAATGCTTCTGTGGATTCTTTCAGTCACTCTGCTTGAAACTACTTCAGATTTAAGGTCAAATTTGGGATATTCTGACACTAACACGCTGCCAGATTTTCTAAATGAAATTTTAAGTTTTTAAAGTGGAATAAGGCACGTTAAAAAGCGAGAGTGAGAACAAAGAGGGCTCAGACTGAAATGCAAAGTGACCCCTTTGTTAGCCGTCTAGACTGCCTACTCTTATTCATGTGAGTGACTGACTGTCCTTCATTTTCATGAAGTGCCTGTTGTGCAAAGCATGGCGTCTATTTCATCATTAGAACAGATTCACGTACAATCATAAATAGCTGCACGGGGACTTGATAACACACATGTTAATATTGATAGTAGATAGAAATGTTGGCCAGGTGAAAAGCAACTATAGCTCACGCAATTTCTTAGTTAAAATTTAATATTAATAACAATAATAATAATAATAATAATAATAACAATAACAATAACAATAAAAAAGGAACAGTGAGTACCAGTGCAATAAAGCTGGTCTGTATTATATAAGAATATAAACTCTGAACTGTAACACTACATCACTCTTTCGTTTCAACCTTTCTGATCCGTTGTTTCCCTCAGGCTTGTTCAATCAACTTAATGAGCGGCCTCACCCTTTATCAACAACTGCACCTTCGTACCAGTTATAACACATGTTAGAAAAACACTGTATCAACATGCTTTTTCTATATCTGTTTAGCCCAAACATGTTCCTCTCTATCTCAAAGGCTCTGATTTCCCTAATAAAGACTGGAACATCAGCTCATACATGTGTATCCCTACCATGTTCTCACTATTAAATCATTCAAAATACCTCTCTAAAGGCAGTCAGTAGAAGCACCTGGAGCAGGAATATTATATTAATGTCAATTGTACATTTACGAATAGTTAAGTTATTCACTGGCCCGAAGGCTGGACTACCAACTGAACAAGAGCCCAGCCCACGTATCTATTTCTCTACTCACAGAAAACCATGCTAAAGCAGAGAATCAATGACTCAGACTGCTATTAACTACTAAAGTGATTAGCTTGGATTTCCTGCACTAGTATACCCGGGAGTTTCCGTGTGTAGTGTGGAAATTATGAAACTGACAAGTACAGTGAAGATCATTGTGTCCCACACACTTATTTTCTTTTGCCCAGGTTCCCTCATGGAGTTGATCCTGCCAATGCTTACAGCACAAACACAGCCTGTGAGTAGTTTTATGGCTTCCACGCGTGTCTACGAGCAGCAATGGCAGAGGCCGTAGAGGACATGGAGGTAGGACAAACCCGCACGTAGGAGAGCTTACTGAGCTCTCTTACAAAGACGTCAAGTGGGAAACTAAATAACTTTAGGCTAATATATAAGACAAACAGTTTCAGAATAAAAGCGCACAGATTTCATAATATTAGCATGAGGAGGATCATTCATTAAATGTCACACTTCCTTTATGAGTGCCCTTCAGGACCTCCTAAGTCACTGTCTACCTTAGAAAAGAAGACATCAGTAAAGACATGAATCAAATCAATTTGAAATCTCTAGTCTTCTACTAGAGTCACCACCAGCAGTGGCCTCTTGGGACTAAAAAAAAAGAGGTTGTAAAGAAAAGCAGAGAGGAGAGCATCTCCCTGCCCTCGCCTGCTAATCGATTAGCATTAGCTTGCTAACAAGGTGGGCAGCGGGCAAGGTGAGCTATATTACAGCAAGGTTATCAGTCAGGAAGCCCACAGCCTGCCAAATTGGCTTAATTACCTAAATGAAAAATAACTTCATTAACTCTGCTGACCGTGGGTCTCCTGCGAAATGCCAAATGACCGCACCGCGAGACATTAGCAAGTAAGCTAAAATGAGCAGGCCTAGCATCTCTGCTGAACTTCGACCTGCATCCAGCTCCGGTTAAAGGGATGGATGAGGCGGACAGTCCCCCGGCCACGGGTATAAGAATCCACAGACAGACAGCATCATCGCTTCTGTGAAATACCTCAAACGCAAGTTGTGCTCGGTTTCAGAAGAAGAAACATAACGTACCTCAGTGTGTTGCAGTACTAGCCGAGAAGAGCCTGTCCACCGCACGAAGGGAGGAGAGAGAGAAGGGAGGTGGTGCGGCGTCACGTACGTAGGAGACACGTAAGCAGCAGCAGCAAAAGCCCGTCGGAGCCAAAGATACAACACAGTCACACAGCAAGATGGTGCTCACTAGAGTTCTGCAGTAGTGGGAAAAAGTGTAGCTGGAGACTCCCTCAAAGTTCACGCGTAGCCTTATTTTTCATTAGGTACATTTATTCAAGTAGCCCACAATAAATTATTATTCTAAGCCGCTTTATTTCTGATGGAAACATTGCACTTTTTACTCACTATATTAGTGGTCATGCAAAAGAAATATTCTTTAGACTGCTAACATTTCACCCTATCCCCAGCATCCTCTATCACGCCAACCCTCTCACTACATCAGTGAACCTCCTCTGTGTTTTTTTCCTCCAGGATCCTGCCCTCATTTGTTATCCCTTTTATCCACTATCTCTCCTCTGCACACGTCCTAACCTCCCTAACTTTGTATCTAAACTGCTCAACCTGAGCTGTCCCTCTGAAATACCCGTTTCTAATCCTGTCCATCATGTCCACTCCTAATGAAAATCTGAACATCTTCAGCTAACCCTCTCATTTTATCAGTGCCATACATCATAGCAAGTCTCACTATCTTCTCTTAAACCCTCCCTTTCACTTTTGTGGTATCCACATCACCCCTGAGACTCATCTTCACCCAAGCCACCCGACCGCGTTACCCTTGCTGCACTCTCTTCTTCACCTCCCTTTGCTTGGGGTGGTGCAGCTTCATCGTTACACCTGCCTCCCTTCATTCACACACGTATTCTGTCTTGCTTCTATTGTCTTTCATTTCTCGTGCTTTTCGATTTGATTCTTTTAATGACACTAAAGAGGAAAAAAATCACGAAACGGAAATAGCAAAGAATGAACATCTAGCCCTGCTGAATTCTCTCTGGGAACATTACCTCTACGCATGCGCAGTTTGCTCCTGGCGGCACGCAATTTATCATCATCATCATCATGGCAGCATCACCTAAAAGAAGCTCCCCGTTCACAGCTGACTGGAGATCAGATTTTTTTTCGGGTTGACTTATCAACCTCTGGAATGTTACCTCATGCTTATCCTCTTCATAGCAGGACCAATGAGCTCTCAGGGCTCATACAGTAGTCACCTTTACCATGGTGCGTTGAAACTGAGCACCTGTGACCACAGCAAAGGCTTTTCTGTGCAGGATTCACTCTGCAGGATAGTCTCATCCCTCACTATAACGCCTATAACCAGACATTACATTATTTTAGTGGTAGGTGCATTTCTTCAGGCATGCAGGGGCACTCAAGTACAATTTTTTAAATGCTTTTCTTAGCTTTTAAAAAATGTATTTAATTTGAGTTTTGTGTTTTATGCAATAATAATGTATTTCGAGTATAAGATAAATCCAAATAATTCAAACAAAAGGAGGTTATTCTGCTACACAGTGAGTATAATTTTCTATTGTTTTTTTTTTTTTTACCTCTTTACCTGTGCCTTTTTAATAACATTTTTATAATGACGCCAGTTTTACAGTGTGGCATGCATAACAATACCATAAAATCTACATCGATGTCATTATAACTGGATTTTAGTGATGTGGTTTAGTTATTTTTATGTTAATTACGCATTATTTTTCACATTCAAAAAAAGACATTCTTGTTAAAGATTTGTCTGCATTTAGGTGGAAATTACGTTACAGTTATGATGCATACGATAAAGAATTTCTTGAGAAACTCTGCATTGCTTTTATCCACTTGGTTCTGAATGCAAAGCGGTGCTGTGAGCGTTTCTGTAGTTTTGTTTAAGTGCGTATGATTTCGCAGAAACGTAGCCGTGTGGTTTAGTGATCGTTGCCCAAACTTTAAGGTGCTTCCTTTGCACCGGGTACAGCTGCCAAAAAAAAAAAAAAAACCAAAAAAAACCCTAACAAGTAGACATCTTATCTTGTACCCACCTCACCTAAGTTTTTTTTCTTACACTGCATATAACAACACATTTCTCTTTATTATTTTTATTTCTAATTACTGAGATTTTAAAGAAATAAATAAGAAAAATAAGAACGGAAGTAATAACTGAAATTCCCTGATAGCAAAACAAGTTTAGGACCAGATTCCACCAGCTCCTGAGCGCATGTCTGCATTTAAACATTTGGCCAGTAGATGTCAGTGTTGGTAACAATCTGCAAAACTTTAAATTACTGTGTTCAGTAAGTTGTGAGTATTTTAGAGACATGCACAGTGGCTTTCAGCAGACTACATCTGCTCACCTCTGTCTGCTTTAAGAGTCACTTTCATTTTTTTCCTTCTGTGCAGTCCATCAGCAGTGTTGAAATGCAGTTTAATTGCTGAACCTTCATCAGCCAGTTGATTGGGTTTAATTTGCAAAGCAAGGATTTCATTCTTTTCTTTATAATTACAATAAACGTAATAACAGATTCAACAGATTTGGTTCCTTTGGGTTGTTTTTTCTTGTAATAATCTAAAATCATTTTGGTTGTTTCTCCTTAAAAAAACAAAACAAAACAAAAAAACATAAACTGTATTGCTTGTCTAATTTTTTTTGTGTGTGTAATCTTCTTCCTCCACATATAGTATACTGTACACGACACACACACACACTGTTTTAAACATTGTTAGCCTCAGTTAAATAATTACATCTTAAGAATTTATTTGATTAAAGCAGGGGCGCCACTAAGGGGGGGCACTGGTCACCCCCCAGAATTTGCTGCCCATCTCAGTGGCTCCCCACCCGATTCTGGGAGAGTGAATCTTAAGCCGCTTCTGCTCAGCTTTGCTGAGAATCATTGAAACAATGGCTGGGACTTATTTGGTTTTCATATGTATCTATTTTCAGTGATATCAACTTTAATAGCAGGGAATTGACTAGGCATATAATTCTTTTCTTTCTCTCTTTTTTGCCATATTTTTCAAGTAACCTATATTTGACAACAGCATAATAAAATTCTGTTTTTTGGTGTGCCACCCCACCGTTTTAGTGGCCCCTATATGGGCACCCCTATGAATTCTGAAGGCGCCCCTGGATTAAAGGTGCAACTGTGACTAGAATATTCTGTCAAATAGCCTGCATTTATGCGATTTTTTTATGGGCAAGGATTAGCATGCAGAACATTAAGTTTATTAACTTAGAGAGAAAATTCAAAGCCAAACACACTTTATCGCTTGCCAGAAGGATTTATATTTGAGATGGGGGTTTTTTTTTAGGGAATATTGTGTGGATTAGTGTTTTTCTCCTGTCATGAAACTATTGACTTAAGTAACTTATCTGTGATGAGCTGCAGCAGACAGGCAGACAGACATATCTGTTTTTTAAAAGCTTTAAAAAAAACTTTTTAGATTGCTCTTCAAATGATGCCTGCTTGTCTTTCTGCAAACTTTAAATTTTTTTGGGTTTGTTTTTTTGTTTGTTTTTTAATAGGACTGCGGTTTTTAACATTTAGATGTAGTGATTCAAGAGATACATTTGTGATCGTGCTGGGAAACAGTGATTAATAACGTTAATTACAGCCACAATTGCAAACAGCATTGCTCATAAATAAAAGGAGCTGTCTCAGAGAAGAGATAGGCCGTTCTTTGCTCGGTCACCAACATCCGCAGCTTGTTGTCATTAAACAAACATATTTAACTTATTTCCTGATGTGTATTTAGGAGTTTCCATTTCTGTTTTATGTCCTTGCATCACTGAATCTCAAGTAACATTTAATCAACAACTAGAAACATGTTTGTCGCCTGTCGGTCGCCTTCAGAGGCAGCCAAAATTCATTTCTAGATTATCCGCTAGTCATATCTGGATGCTCTGCTTTCATCCCCCAAGCTTCAAAGCCGAGGCTGTGTTCACTTCAAACAGCCATCACCGAGTGCCAGTCAAACCCTGCTCCAGAAGACAACAAACACTGCAGAAAATGTTAATCAACCCGGGCCAAGCATCACCAAAGTAAATAAAATAAATTGTAAACAGATGCCATAATATGCAACATATGGATAAATAAGGCAGCATGTCATCTTTCTTCTTATTTTTTAATTCAGTGGTTGACGCAGGATCCAAACTCCTCTGTCTCCTCTGTCTCTTTCAATTCCCTCTATCCCATCCATGCCAAACTTTCAGCCAGTGACTTCACTGCACGCAGCTTCTTATTCCAGCCCGGGGTGGAAGTCCACAACCGGGTCTGTTAATACAGAAGCATAAATCTCTCTGCCTGTGTTCCTGCGTTCAGTTTACAGTCCAAGAGCAGTAACCTTTTTACCTTTGTCTCTGCAGGATCAAGCACATCACTGGGCACGCTTAAAAGCTTCTTGTAAAAGATTTAATGGTTCGAATTTCCACTCCTTCGATTCTGGACGGATTTCTGTCATCACACGGGGCAGTGAAAGTGATGACAGCTCAAAACGGATGAATAAAATCCAAAAGTATCAACATTAAAACTAGCGATGCAAAGCAAGTGAGGTCTTTCATTGTGAGAAAATATTTGTGTAGGTCAAAAATACCCCGCAGTGCCATCAGCGGCAGAGACAGCCGATGAAAGAAATGTTAAATAACTGATATTCTTAATGGTTTTTTTAAAAGCTTGATGAATAACACATTTCCACCCAGTGGATTTAAAGTTTAAACTTCCATTTTCTCAACATCCTTGATTATACATTGTATTTTAATCTGTTAAATTAATTAAACTAGCCAATCAGCTGATAGGAATGTACTTTTTTGCTCAACTAGTTGCAGCTTGTCCTGGAATAATCCCCCTGACGTAACGTCTAGAAAGGAGAACAATGTGAGCGTATTTCCCGAAACAATAAAAGTTTTTCTTCCTCTTCTCATTGTTGAGTGTGGTATCAGCGAGACATTGTGCTCTCGTGAAAAATCTGTTTGTTTCGGATACTTCATTCCTCTGAAAACCCATCAGACTGTAAAGTTGTCTTTACAACGCGGACATGAAGGGAAACAAAAGTGGCGGCTCAAAGGCGGGAAAAAGGAAGAAAAAAACCAAGCTGGAATTGAGCAGTTTGTCATCGTGAAAAAAAGAAAATAGTCTTCTCTTTTTTTTTTTGCCTTGTTGTTGTTTTATTTTTTGTTTTGATCAGCATCTTTGTTTACAAGTGGGTTACATGATAGGAAAAGTGAGAGACGTGTCCTTCCTGTCTGAACTTTGGTAAATACATTGGAGGCATGAGAAAATGTCAAGGCTCAACTGTGGTCAGAGTGCTGCAAGTGGAGCGGTGACTCATTTTCAGCATGAGTGTGTCTATGCACGTTTGTGTGTGCGTGAGGGGAGAGAGAGAGTGAGAGAGATGTAGTGTTTGTATGTGGCACTATGTGCGCAGCAGATGCAGCGATCTTTATCTCTCATTCATGGCGTCCAAGGAAATGTAGCGTAAGCTGGTTAACAGTCATTTTCTCGGTATCTGCCTGCCTGCCAGAGATGTGCTGATAATCACTACTTTGTCGCTCATGCAGCCACCTGCCGTCTTGTTTTGTGGAAACTGAGGTAATGCTATAGCATTGCCCAATAGTTGTAGTGGTGCCCTCTGCTCCTTCATTGGTTGACTTTTAAATGTTACATAGCTGCTCTGTGCCAAGACAGACGCCCAGTAGGAAATCAGCAGAGGGTCAGCAGAACTCACTTAATATACACGCAAGCAATTTATGCCACTCTGTCATCTTCTGCAACCGGATTTTGTTTTAAAAGTTTGTGCACCTGTTCTGGCTTTGTTCAAAACCACGTGTGGTATGTGTAATATTCGGGGGGGGGACTGATATACTGCTAATTGTGACGCTCATGGTGTTAACTGAACACTGGTATTTTGGTCTTTGGAGCCAAGCCTTAAAGGCTCTGCACCATCTATGCTTATTTAAGGTACCATGGATAAAGGCATTCAGCAACTGACATACAATACTCAAAAAAAAGCCCACATAAAGCCCATATTTTTGACCAAAGTGAGAAAGAACAGCCTATATAGCTTATACTCTGATTCACATCTGCAGCTGATAATCACAATATGAAACCACAGACTTGGCAGGATGAGGAGAGCTGTGCCCCTGCCAGCACTTTCACCACAAACTATCAAACTGCTACGCCGAGCCTCCTGCTATATACTGTGTGCAGCATCGGTGTGTGTACTGAATACTTGAATCTGTAATCAACACATTCTCCATATTCTCCCCCTCAGGTGCCCCGCCAACATCAAAGGAGGTAAAGGATGGTTTGGTATCTCTGTGTGCCTGTGCCTTCCAATGTATAAAACAGCCCGGCTTTCAGCCCCAAGACACAGGCGGGGAGCTGCCGAGGAAATTTAATTTCACGACTACCACATTGCTACCTGGCAGGTAGGGCTGTGGTTCGTGTATTTTGTAGCTTTTGCCTGCACCTGGTTATGAGCTGATCACACCAAACGCCTCTTTAAACCACAGGATCAGATATGGAAATCCTTGTGCCAAAGATCCAGGTTTTTGTGATTCTCTGCACGGCAGCGGAGGGAAAAGCCTCAAACTGTCACTCAGTTAGACAGTGAGAGAAAAATAATAATAATTTAGGGATTTAACTACAGAAGGAAGTAAAACAGGTAAACTGTAGTAGAAGTAGTTACTGCTGAGTGACCCTTTAATTTAAAAAAATGGATTTTTAACTTTAATTTAAGCTGTTTTGAGGGCCAAACATACAAAACAAATGGAATAATTTAGTTTGAGATTACATTTCTAATGGAATATGCATTTTTGAAGGTCTTATGTAAAGATGCATTGCACTGCATAACGGTCCCTCCAGTCAGACATGGTTGAGTGAAATTTTAGAGGGGAAAAAGTGCAAATTTTCACTCGTTGCACATCATAAGAGAGCTTAGACGCTCTTAAATTTATAACTCATTAATTGCAACGCAGTATTTCTTCTGAAGGTTGTTTTGCAACTTTATGTTATTTGGTTTTCTCACTGAAGTATGTAATCTTTACAAGTGACAATAAAAAAAGAACGCGGTTCAGCCCTCGTTTCATTCACTCACGCAAAAAGTATGTGACATCATTCAGCTGCTGAATTAGATCAAGATGTAGCTCTAATGACTCGAAAATACACTTTATCAGTTTGATATGAACATGAAATAATTCAGTTTAGGATGTACTTTTTGGTTTTGGGTGATTTGCATTGTTTTCTCATCAGTGTCGTTTGGTCTTGGTTGCTCTTTGGCAGTTTGCTCAAACATTAAAGTTACTGTGGTTAATTACTGGAGCAAAGGCCCAGAGAGAGAAACTGTGCACCAACTGAAGATCCTTGGCACTGAACCTCAAGCCCCGAGCTAGTAACCTTGGTGCGCTTTTTGATCCTGTCTTGAGTTTCACATCATAAAAATCAACAAAATTGGCTTTTATCTTCTCAGGAGTGCGGCCAGATATTGAAAGGCAGATGAATGCTTTTATCACCAACAGAGTTGACTACTGTAATGATTTTTTTTCTTTTCAGGAAAGCTTTGCAAAAGCTGCAAAGAGCAAAAGCAGATGTTTCATGGGTTGCCCCTTAGTTTTACATTTTAATGTTCTGTAATTGGCAATTCGCTCAGGAGATGCCAGACTTACCCTACTATTAATGCTACTTTTATCCCCAGTTTTACACTATTTTTTAATTATTTTATGATTAACAACAGACTTGATTTGACTTATCATTAAACATTTTGTAAATCAACAGTCGCAGAATCTAATTTCCAGGAGTTGCAATCTTTTCGATATTATGTCGACAATCCTTCAGCTGGAGCGACCAAAGCGAATCCCAAGTTTCTCCTTTTTAAGGCCCATTTGACATTTTGAAATGTAGTTTTGTGCACTTTAGTTTTATGTTGCTTTGTGAACTTTTACTTTTGTGTCATGCAAGAGTTGCCGAAAGTTTGAAGTCAGTTGATTACACTTTACCAGTTTGTAGCCTTAACAGATTATGCTTAGGCAATAACTTACATTACAGTAAATCACTTGTGTAATTCTACATTTTAAAACGTTGCTTTGAACCTCAAAGTTAATTCCATTCACACAGCACAGCTATCTAAGAGCAGGTTAGAGGTTGTTATATTGGAGGAGTACAAAGAACTTTCCACAGGGGTGTCTGATCAGCGCTGAGATCTTTCGATGGTTGTGTAATACTCTATGTCCCTACGAAACACGCCCTATAGTGCCTTGACAACCCATCTACTGTAGATGTGAAGAGCTCTTTCAACTACAAGAGGTGTGAAGAAATCAGACAAACTGTTGTCTGCGTGTAAATACGCTGTTTGTTAAGATGCTGACGGTTAAATCTAAATGCCAGGCACACCTCAAGCTAACGTACAGACAACCACACAGAAATACAATCACTCGCCCACTCTTGAACAGCCCACACAGACACACACACACATACACACACAGAGGTGAAGGCACGTATACACTCTCCAACTGTAGTCTGCCTCTTTCAATATCTCTCCAGAAAGATAATTTAAGCATACACTTTTCAGAAAGTAACTTCTTCAGTTACGTGTGGAAAATAATGAAACGTGTGGAGCAAGGTATTGTTTCATCGTCAGAAACCTGTGTGGGTGACACATGTATAGTGTAATTTGCTACATTATGGCATCAGAATCAGAATACTTTATTAATCCCTGAGTAAGTAACTAAACTAGACAAGATAACACAATGAATTACAAATTTACAAGATACAACAAAATAGCTCTAATTATAAATATCCCAGTATATTACACAACTTTAATATATACACTTGGGTAAAGGTGTACTTGCGTACTTGTAACCTTGTTTCCTAAAAGTTGTCTTTTTTCAGAAGCCTTTTATTTTATTTTATTTTTTCTAAGAAACAGCCCACCAGGAACAGATACAGTATCATCTGCAGGAACATCCTGTTCACACTCACATTACAATTACACACCATTTGCACTTGGAAGCTGCCCAGAAGAACCACAGTGTAATCCGCAATCCACTAAGTATCGTTTCACAAAGTCAGTTTTTTTGTATCAAATGTCATTTATGCAGTTAACATAAAAATAAAAGGAAAATTAAAGAGCAAAAGATCTCAGATTTAACATAGAATCTGTCTGCTTTTATTTATTCATCACCTTCCCAACAATTTGGTGCAAGTCAAAGTGATTCAGAAGTAGCTGCAAAACTGTTAATAACAGTATAAAGAAGCAGTGAAGGTGATATAACTGAGAAAAGAAAACAATAAAAGTCATCAATACTTAACAATAAAAAAGAAAAGGATCACATTCAAAGCCAGTTAAGGAGGTCGGTCTTATGCATTTCTTTGAAAATATCAACGCTATCGGCTTCACTGTTAGCCTGCACTCTGGAGCAGCTAAAGACCCTTACATATTCTCATATCCTCCCTTTTCCTGGTCCTAGAGACTTTTTAATCAGTTCTTAAGTACATGCAGACTCAACTAAAAGACATTTTAATTTATTACATATTTTGAGATTTTTTAGAAAGACAGCCAGTATTCCTGCATCTTTCAGTTAGCACCTGGTCTTTTTCCAAAGTTTCTGAGAATTACTTGATCAAATCAACTATTTCTTACACCTTCAGCTGTTTTGAGAGTGCACTAGGCACAGAACATACCGTAAGCACTATATAAACAATATATGTACATATAAACTGACATACATATATATATATATATTGTTTGTGTTTCCACTTTTCATTGTAGTGAACGACCTATAAACCTATCCAGGACTTAACTTTTTGGTGTTTTGTTATTTAACAGGTAATCTGACCTACATACCACAGGAGTCAGAGGTTTGGTGTCTCTCTAAACTTTTCCGTTCTGTTTATTTTTACTCTCAAGCATCCTAACTGCATCCAGATATAGACCTCCTCAAGGCAAATTTTAATAAAACTAACAAAAAAAAGTCTAAAATATGTTGTTCATAGTAGCTCTCTAAAAAACTTAAAACAATAAAACTTCAAAAAGTAAGCAATTTAAAAAATAATGCTAAAGAACAAGTTTAGAAAATGCAAACAAAGTTGTCGACGAGTACATTATTCTTTTTGATGTCTTCCCAGAGCAAAAAGAACAGTTTCTGTTTTTATCTTTTTTTGAAGACTGCTTCATATATCACAGTGTAATGCTATTTTAATTGCGTGTTATGACAAATGTAATTCATACAGTCAAAGTCACATCTCCATTCAGTCAGCCTTCGTTAGCTGAGATGTACTACGTTATTATCTTGCAGTTCGGTGGATAAGAAAAGACCGGCTCTTCGCTTCCACGATCCATCCGACTTTATTTCTGATGATGCAACCTCAAACCTCAGTTACTCTTCCCAGACAAATAAATTTTGTCAATCACAAAACAAGCAGCAAACCCCACATAAAGGTTTGTTTGACTCCAAAATGTTCGCAGTATCACCGCAGCGTTCAAATTAGTGCCGTATCAGATGAATCTCTCCATCTCACCAGAAAAGTCATGCACCGAGAAATGTTTCTGATTGTTTTCTCCGTGTGTTTATAACAACCAGGAGACAGAGCCAGTGCGCAGATATGTGTGGTGACACATTTGTCGCCATCCCAATGAAGGCCCTATAATCTTCCCAATCAGGAAAACCAGAACAAATTAGGTTATGCAGCGCTTCCAGTGAGCCATCACAATAAATCATCGTCGTGGCCCAGAGCATGTATAAGTACGCCATAAAACAACAGGGCCTGGGAGAATAATGTTTGTTCCCAAGATTGGTCCACAAGTATTGGGTGATATACTGTGAGAAGAGTCCCATTCACATGTATTTCTCACACGCTTATTGTACGGTGCAGTGAAAGTATTTCCCAACGATAGGTTACAGGGTCGGCAGGGTTTGGGTTTGGCTCTCATTCTTTTTCATTACGGGCTTTGCTGGCTGTGAACAAGCACCAGGCAATAAAGTATGATTGTTTACTGTCACTGTGAGAATGAATGGAAAGACAGTGCATTAAAAAAACATCAAAACAAAGGCCTTGCAATCAAAGTCACGTAAACAACAAACACTACTGGGTGTTTCTGTACATGAAGTTGACAGAAAAAAAACAAGTGGTTTGCACTGAAGCCTCACAGAAAGAAGGTTTGGGGTTTGAACCTGATCGCTGGTTTGGGAGTTTTCATGCGCTCAGTACATGTGGGTGCTCTGATTTCTTTACACTATCCAAAGGCATGGATGTGAGGCAATATGGGGTAAATATGGCTGTAAACGTGGATGTGAATGGGCATCGGTCTGTCTGTTTTAGCCCTGGGTGTGCCTCACCTCACCTGGGTCCAGCCTACTCAAATAGTTAGACAGACAGTTAAGACGATGCGTGGATGGATCACAGCTCTGGCCAGTGAATGAATAACTGCCACTAGTTTTGTAAATGTTTAACTGGGAAACACCGTTCGAGTTCTAACACTAATTAACTGTTGATGGCACAAATCAGTCTATGTGTTTCACTTTATTATTGTAGGGTCTTTACCTAAAGTGCCTTGAGGCAACTGTTGCTGTGATTTGGCTAATTGAGTTAATGCAAAGTCCCAAATATCAACCTGATGGTGACACTGGAGGAAAAATGAGTCATTATAAGAATTCACCATGAATTTCTGTACAGGACAGTTTTTGGCACCAGCGGAAAAGGTGATGATTAGGATGTCTGTGGACCATGAACCTATTCACATTTTTTGTTTAACACTGTAGGTGACTTTATGTAGAGTTGGATACGTGGTAATCCACCCGACAGACATTTCAGTCAAAGTAGAGGACCAATGAACAAAACCCAACTTGGCAGAAATAGATTCGGCTGATGCTACAGCGCGGTCAAATATGAAGCAGATCTGTGGCACTTAAGGCAAATTACCGATTTTGAGTAGTTTTGAACAACGATGCATCTGTGAGTCACTGTTCAAGGGAGAAAAAAGGACTAATATCATAAGCTTCTGATTTTAATAATGGCAATGCTAAGTACATTTTATTAAGCCTCCCAACAAAAACAAAAGGAAGTTTTATTTTCGTTTAATTGGTGCTGTTTTCAATCATTTGTTCCTTCCAAATATTTTGAAAAATAAAAATGTGAACTTTGATAGAAAGATTTGACAAAGGCTGAGAAGGCAAGATTAATACCAGAGAGCAGGAGATAAAAAAGAAGAAGAGGAAAGGAGAAAGCGAGCGAGAGGGTGAGGAAGAAAGGGAAGACAAATGGTGAGAGGAAAGAGAGAAGCAGTGAGGACCAGTCATACAGTCTATGGTTCAGCTCCAGTTGGATATCAAATCTGTGTTCTCAGTCTGTGAGTCAAGTAAAAACCATCAAAGCTTGAGGTTTGGGGACTCGAGGCTCAGTTCAATCTCCAACCATTTCCCACAGCCTTTCAAGGGCTGCCAAACATTTATTTGTTTTGGATTAATGTAATTAACCCCCCCACCCCCCTTTCCTGGTGTCACACAGAAGAAGCGAGTCACAGTGAAAAGATTACAAGTCCTCTGCTTCTCATACAAGCAGCTCGGCAGTCCCAGCACAGTGGCTCGGAGATTTCATATCAGTAGAATTATATTTTTGCTTTAGCTTGACATGTAAATCGCCCACTGACAGTTCTCACGAACACATCAGCAAACACTTTACAGCCGTGCAGTAAAAAAAGATATACTGCAGGGAAGAAGACGTGTGATGTGTCTGTGTGTCCGTTCAGCCAACCTAGAGTCTCTTTGTGCACGGCCACACAAACTGTTGCTTTGTCTCTGACAGATACGTGAATTTTATATATTTTTTATTGTTATATTTGGAAACTTTACAGCTCACAGGGGTCTAAAACATTTCAGCTGCTTTCCCAAATGTCTCAAAATGCTAGCTTTAACATTAAGTAGTTATTTATTTGCACATTTAAATTCAAAAAGCTGTGACATTATATGTGAGGTCAACTTATCTCTTTCAGGATTTCATGTGAAGACAGGCAAGCGTGTATTGCGTCAGTCCATCATGCAGCGCGGAGTCATGTAAAAATAGCACATCTAAAAAGTGAAGAAACCCCTGCTAAGGTTTCTCAGTGGTTCTAATGCAAAGTCTGAACTCATTCAGTCTGATTTAAAGGTCTTCAGTTTGTATAATAAAACTTACTCAGTCAATAAAACTTCATTCAGGGTATAAACCAGGTTTTAGCAAACCGAGAATCATAACTCTTTTGGCGTCAATAATTTTTCATGTGACAGTCGCTGTTAAAATTATGTGTAAGAGTATGTAGTGTATTAGTGTTTGAGCCATGGTAAAATGTCCCATAAATCCAGAGGCTTTTCTGTTTCATACACTGAATCTCCCTTCATGGGCAGATGAAGCATAAAAATGAAAAAAATCTGAAACCATTGTGAAAATTCGGGGATCAAACCCAGATGGGACCAAATCATTTTTCAAAGTCTGGCACGGTGAATAATACGCTTTCTGATTTTGAATGTTAGAATAATGAGAGGCTTTTCTTCAGGCTGAGGGATGCATGTTATAGTTTTGCCATTTCAACAACTGCTCAAACAAGAAAAAAAATGCAGTCTTGTTAGAAATTATGATGTAAACACCTGAAAAGAATCTTTGGGGGAATAAATATTTTTTGATCTCTCCAGTTTCAATGTTTTCCTTCAATGTTAAATACTTTTGAGGACCCTGAAAAGAAATGATTCATTTTTATCAGTGGTATACAGTTATATACTGAAAATATAAAACCAGAACTGCTGTTAAAATGCAAAGATGTGCCTTTGCTCTGTTCTGTAATGCTGTGATCGATCTCTCATACCTTGCGTGGGTCTTCGTTCACATTAATTTCCATTATGTTCCTCAAGAGGTCAGCCTAACTCCCTGTGCCAGCAGCAGCAGCAGCAGCTGGCAGCGTGACCAGCACTGAATATCAGCACAGAGGTAATTTTTTAAAAGCTGGAGAAACCTGAAAGTCACACAGATCAAAATCTCACTGTACACGTTGAAGTGAGGTGAGAGAAAGAAGGATATTTAGGATTAATGTACCAGTTCTTACTTTATAATATATTAACTGGTCCATTCGATTAACTGCAGAGGCAGATGAACTGTAATATATATATGAGTTTATCTCGAAAGAGAACAGACTAAAATAAATAAATGTAGAAGAAACCAGCTTTCACTGGCTGTGCTCAGCTCGTATCCTGATGATAAACTCACAGTTGGGTATTTCCCCCATTAGAGACTGGAGTTTCTCTTTATTCTTTTAATCACACAACTGTTCATTTCTTGGAGCTGGTTTGTTGAGCTGGCTGGTATTTGTTTGTTAGAAAATTGTTACATTTCCTGATACTTTTAATACCACAGTTTGGTCCTGAGCAACGGGAAATACTAAAAGTTAACAGGCTGTCCACACAAACTACACGTGTGTCTGGTTGCATTTACAGGCAGGTGAGCAGGAGGAGCACACAATCCACCACGAGTGAAACGAAGAAACATGCACTTATACGTACTCGCGCTGATCTCGGTCCAGCATCTCCTTTGATCTCTTCTCAGAACGATTGTTCTCAGCAGCAACACTGATGTCCTGCTTTGTCTTTGAGAACATTGGTCACTGCAGGTCATTTATAAATATATTCTCTATATATAGTGCTGATTTTAGTTTCCACTGACTTGCCACATCATTTTCACATGGGTTTTTATATATATATAGATACACACGCACATACATATATATATGTATGTGTGTGTGTGTATATATCTCTCTCTATATATATATACATATATATATATATAGATATAGCTATATATATATACATATATATGTGTGTGTGTGTGTGTGTGCCACTACACTTATACCGTAATGTGCATAGCAAAAGTCGTTTTTAAAGAAAAGTTTAAACACATGTGCAACCTGTCAGTCAGGCCTGAAAAAGGGTCCTCCAGGAACCATTCTTGAATTACAGGTTCTTCCAGTAACCTTTTACTCTACATTGAGCTCTCAGAGGTTCTTGAGGAACCCCAAGTGAGCAAGGGTCATTAAATAACCCCAAGGAATGCTGGGTGCTGCAGATTTCACCAGGAAAGTTACGGTCGAACTGGAGACATAAACCCTCTTTCTTTGATGGCCAGCTTTGTGCACACTTAGACAAACTGGCACCTAAAAATGTTCCCTAGACAGTTCCCCATTTATAATAACACTTTTTGATTCTGTGATTCATTCACTGAAATATTTAAAATTTCTATATAATGTATTTTCTTCCAGAACTTTACTCCTTTGTTGCATTTTCAGAGTTTTCATAGCTGAAGTTAAGAAAATATTAACACATACATATTCTGGGTAATCTGATCCTAAGAAAGCATTTTCAGTATTCTAAAATATAAATTGTGAAAACCGATTTTAGAATCAACTTAACAAAATAAAGAAGTAAAGGAAAAGTTTTTTTTTCAACTTTAGCATTTCCAAGTATCAGACTCCTTCAAGGTCTCCTCGGGTATTCTGGGAATTTTAAAACTTCTTTTTTTAAAATAAAATAAATATGATTCTCTCTTTCCATCACAGACACAAGTCCTTGCTCAGCTTTTGTCTTCTCCTCTTAAAGAAGTTGTTCACAAGTTAAAGTAAGTTTCCTCTGAGATAGAAATGGATAAAAGCACAAAGTTAAAAGAAGCTCAGACGACTCTACAAGCTGCTCGTCTTTAAGGCGAACAAGTTGGCAGAAGTCTTTTCGTTGAGTGTTTCCTTTTTGTTTCCATGGCAGCTGCCAGTTTGCTGAAGGGGGAAAACATGCCAGGATGTTTTTCTTTGTCTTGTACGACACTCCCTTCATTTGACCTTGGCTTTGGATGAGGTTGTTTGGGCACACTGTAGTACTTAGGAAATTTAGCAACATTGCAGAAAGTCTGGGATGGACTTTAAAAAGAAAAAGAAAAGTTTTACTTTCACTAATGAAACTCTAACAGTAAAAACTCTGTTTGCAAAAAACCAAAAAAAGAAGGAGAAGAAGAAGAAGAAAGATGTCTATAAGAAAGAAAATGTGTATGCATATTTAACCTCTTTATACCCATCTTTAAAATGAAATTAAAATTATTGTTTTATCTTCTCTTTTTAAAGTCTCTAAACCACCGTACAAACACAAGACACTTCACCTCCCAGCCATGGAGCATGACATCAATCCTTTGACGGGTTTCTCCTCTGGCTTCTTTAAGTTGTAAGTCTTGTGATCCCGGTCCTGCAGAATCCTTCACATCTCCAAATACAAGTTTTTTCAGAGGGATGTAAAATGCATTTTTTTCAAGCATTCTTGTGCAGCAATGTTTTAATGAAAGGCAAATGCAACTTTTACTAAGCCTGACCCACATTTTCATCCTTTTATGTAACTTCACCAGGGATGTCAACCCGTTATTTGGATATCGGGAAATAATGCACCTCGCCCATTGAAAGAAGAGGACATGAGACCTTCATCCTCTCTCAATCATCGGCCGTGCTCACCCTGAACATCCAGGATAGCTGCAGATTTTCTGGAATCATTCAAAGGGTGCATGTGGTCATGTGCCACGTTATATATAAATGAATAAATAAATAACAGAAGCCAAGGCTATGCCACTCGTGCCAATGTATAAATCTATTAAACAGAAGTAATACAGATTACCATTCTTGTTTTATTTTGGTATTTGCTACATAAAGGAACATTAATATGAAGATATTAACTCCTTTTTATATGGTAATATGAATATCAATAAAAATGGGGCAACGTGGTTTTAATTGGTCAGCACATACAGATTAATGCCAAGTGAGAAAATGACAGTTTATATCAGGTGATTTTTGCACTGCAGATCTTAAAATTGTTCTTTTTCTGCTTCCTTTTTGTGTGTGTGTGTGTGTGCATCTGTGTGTGCAGATGTGTAGTGCCTATGTTTACTGCTTCCATTGTGGATGTTTGTTAGTGAACATGCATGCATGAACTGCAGGTCCTTGATCTCCTGCATGGAGTGGCATGGAAACGCTCACACAAATACATGCACGCAGACACACAAAAGTTCACACACACACACACACACCCACTCCCCAAACCTAAACAATGATCCATCATAGGAATCCACATCCTCCTCTGGGCCACATCAGTCCCTTTGCTGCGGAAAAACTGATCCCAGAATCGGCTGCTAACTGTCAACTGCAGGACTCTGAGCCGCCCACTCACCACTAGAAAGAGACCACTGTGGACGCACGCATTTAATAGGCCTGCCATCAGAGTAAATGGAGGCTTAGTTTGAGAGCGCTCTGATCTCTCTCTGGATTTGTGACGCTCCCCTTTTTTTGAAAAAAAAAAAAAAGAGAGAAGAAGAAGAAAAAAAAGCCAGAGGGGAGCAAACACAATGGTGGATTTGTTGAGGCTGTAATTGTGATTTTAGTTTTAGTTTTGTTCCTTGTCATTGTAGGTGAATTGTCTGGCTTGTCGCAGCTGTCATCGAGGTTTGTGTGTGGTTTGTGCCTTTGCAGTGTGTGTGTGTGCTTTCATGTAGGTCTCTGCTCTTTCCGCTGAACACATGCAGCCATTACAACTGGCTGCTGGCACACATTTACTGACTTTTGTTTCAAGTGGAGATACCACACTTTACCATTTGAAAAAGGAAAGAGAAAAAACACCTGCCGCCCGAAAATAAAATCAAGTGCTGTGAAATTTGATAAGATAAAGGTCAGCGTGCAAGTCGTAAATTGTTGCAGATATTACATTATATTTGTTCATGTTGAGTGTGGAAACTCATGGATCCAGTGTGTGTGTGTGTGTGTGGCCATCATCATTAACCACCAGTACCCTTGAGCTGCCCACCGCTTCAGTACGAACATGGCCACCCACACTCCCTGCCCGGCACTACCATTTATATCAAAGTCCATATAATGGGCCATCTGGGGAATCTGTATGGTTAACTCATCAGCGCCACCACAAGTGCTTCTCTGTGCCAGACACAAAGTGATTTTTTATTTTACCATTTTCCAGTCTCTTGGCAGCTAAGTCGACCAGTACGTAAAGGTGGACGCAGCGAAGATAAATGTTGAGATTTGGTTCACTGAATGTTTTAAACAACATGGTTTTCATGGGAGACTGCAAATGGAGAGTGGGTACGGAGCCGGCGAGTGAGTTTACACTAAAAGAATTATAAATCTGCTCTGACTTTACAGCTTTTTCCACGGCGTGTAAACTACAATTAAAGGAGCAAAGTGAATGAAAGAAGAGCAGCTGTTACTGAAAACGTTGCGACAAAAATCGACCGTTTTTTAAAATAAAAATTTCTCTTCCACAAAGAATTTTTTTTTTCTTTTGCACTAAAGCAAACAAAGCAGCTGAAGAGGAAAATACAAGAGCGATTGTCACCATCAAAAAATTCTGTAAACCAATGTGGTCTTAGCACTGGAAGCAAATGAGTGCAATCTTCTTTTTTTTATACATTCATTAGAGTCCTAAACCGACATGGGAAAACCAAGCTGATGAAATCAAAGGTACCCAAAAATGAAATTAAAAGAATCAGAAATTAAACTCGCCAAACATCTCTCACATCTACTTACGCCAAAGACGAGAGAACCAGCTGGATCGATTAGCACGAGGACTGATAAGACTTTATCAGTGTCCGGTTTCATGCAGGGCATTCTGACTCTTCCCAAACCTTCATCAGAGAGAGTCGGGCCTCTCTGCCTGTGGCGAACACACTAACCACTAATATCAGGTTGGCTCAGCAGAGGAGAACAACAGCACGGCCGCACTAACCAGGCAGCTGCAGCTTTCTGCATTACAATATGCTACAAGAGGGATTAGCCACTCAACTAGGATAACAACAACAATACTGACAACAATAACACAAGAAATTATCATAATTACTCTCAGACCATGTTACACTATATTGTGACATCCACTACCATAGAAATGTGGCACACTGTATACAGTAACTGAAAGTCATAATAATGGATCGATACTAAAGGTGATGCTACACGTAAGGTTTTATTGAACATCAAACTTCTGAGGGTGATTTTTTTAAGGGAGTTTGCAGGAACACGGGCAGCTCTGTAGGCACATGGCAGTGCTTCAAGCTAAATGCTATTGCAGTTGGCACGCTAATATTTGCTACTGAAAACATTTAGAGGTGGGTAGAAATTTAGTTTTGTGAAAACAAAGTTTTCTGCAGGTTTGTCATCTTTTTTAATGAAATCTACCAGGCACTTTCTTTTTCTTCTTCTTCTTCTTCTTCTTCTTCTTTCAGGTGGCCACAGCAGACTATCTGCCTCCATCTCACATGTCCTTTCTTTTACACCAACTGTCGGTCACTGAAAAAACAAAACGTCAGCCACAAGGTGATGCTAAAGTAAAGGTCAAAAGATACCGAAAGTCATAAAGTAAGCAACAAACTGCTATTCCCGGAGACCATGCTACACAATGTATATGTAGCTTTTTAAAACTCCAAAACAATTTCCAATCTTGATCTCAAGGTTGCTTACCACCAGTTGCAGCCCTGCAACAAAGATCGCTTATTGCAATATTACTACAAGGACCAAGCCTGGCTGTAGCTCGGTCTTACGCAGAGCTGTGCAGACCATAAGTTACATGTTGCAACTGCATACTTTCACCAGGGGGGCATTGTCAAAAACATGTGGGCTACTGTTGTTTGTGTTTATGCTGCCTGTTTTTGCTCCTTTAGCTCAGCACCTGCTACAGAGAACACAGAAGTCATAATGCACAAAGAGCTTCTTTGTGTCGAGGTGTCAGAAACAGTGGAAACTGTCCATTGCAACCACTTTGTGCTTTTCGCACATGCTTTTTTGATCTTTTACTACCTTTCCTGTTCAAGCATTCTTATCAACCAGTAATCATTCTAGCCACTGCCTTTTGGTCAAAGCGATGTTGGTTTTCTGGAGGACTGCACAAAAGTGTAGCTGAAGAGCTACCCAAATGCAAACAAGATCTTTAATTCCTCATAATATGACAACTAGTCTCTCCTTTCGCAAAAAGGACTTCACATACTGATCCGTGCAACCCCGAAGCATTGCCCCCTTCATCGTATTTACGCACCAAATCTCACCAAACCTGGCCCCTCGTGGCACGTTTTGATGTTGGTAAATAATCTCATTCTGCCATACGACTACCACAACCACGGCATTTTCTACCCCGGGAGAACAAATTTCTTGAGTTTACGAGCCAAATCACTAACTCGTTTTGTGATTACTGAAATCAAACAGCAAATGGTGGGAACTGACATCACAACTCAAAACGTGCAAAGAGGTGGGGGGGAAAAAGTTTGTTTCCATTGAACCAAGCTGTAGCTTTGTGGTTCATCAGCGTGTGAGCGTGTTTGCTGTCGGCTGATTCAAATCTAATACATCAAGCTTTAAATAGCAGGCACGTTGCCTCCACTCATGCAGATTGCACTCTTTTCAGCATTTTTTTTTTTTTTTTTTTTGAAAAAGGCACATGAGTACGTCTGGATGTGCGCACATGTGCATGTTTATGTCATCTTCTAAGTGTGTGTGTGTGTGTGTGTGTGTGTGTGTGTGTGTGTGTGTGTGTGTGTGTGTGTGTGTGTGTGTGTGTGTGTGTGTGGAGCAAGGAGTGAATGGCTTGGCTCCACATCAAAGGCCCCTGCGAGTCTCTGCATTAACGAGGCCCTTTGTTTCCTGCCTTCCAGATTACAGCACGTCTCTCCCCATGCTGCCAGTGTGTTTGGGTGTGCATGTATATGTGTGTGTGTATGTGTGTGTTTGTGCGCTCATATGCCTATGTATGTGTGTGAGTGTGCTGAGGGCACAGTAACCTGTAGACCAAAGGCCAAAGACGGATCCTCCCTCCTCATTTTCTTCATCTAGTGTAATCAAAATGAAGGAAAAACAAAGGTGACTGCGTTTTCCTTTTGCCTAAAATCTGCTTGATAAATTCCAAAAATTAAGAACTTATATTCAAAAGCTGTGATATTTGTCACGTTTTCCTGTACTTTTGTATATTTTACAATAAGTTTTTGCAATATTTGTTTTGTGACAATAAATTACAGCACAAAAAAGTTCCTTCAAAGTAGAACACGTGGAAAATATCAAATCAAGATTCAACTTAAGTTAAAGAGCAATGATGAGCAAATGATGACACTTTTCCTTATTTGGGATAAATCATATGTTGAAGCTGTCATGATTCATGTTTGACTAAAATAGCTGCACATTTGGAGACGTGTTGGAAGGACTGTAAAAGTGTGTGCGTCGTTAACTCGAAGAACTGAAACACACTTTTCAGCAAGACACAAGCGACTTGTAGTGGAATACGTTTCAAAACTAAACTTCCATCTCCCTGCCTCTTGCTTCAAAACCTGAAGCCTCAACCTTCCCTCACCACACACTCTGACAACCCTTGAGGTGTGTGTATGCGTGTGTGTGTGTGTGTGCGGTGACATGGGGCGACGCAGAAGCTCTTCTGCTGCTATTTCCAGCCACTATCAGACCCGTTTTGTATGAGCTGGGGCATGATTTGTTGATGCACGTCTTTAAAAAGTTCAGAGCTGTTCCAACCACAGCTCGCTTGTTCTTTCCTCTGAGAACTGGAGGAGAAGAGAGCCAACTGCTTGCACGCCGGCATGAATGTTTCGTTGAGGCAGAGATGTACGTGATTCAAAACAACGTGTAATATCAGATAGCATGAAAGAACGAGGTTGTTTATCATCTGCTGCAAAAAAGAACGCTTGTTTAAAGTGCATTTAATCGAGATAAGCATAATTAAATGGTAAATGGTAAATGGCCTGTATTTATATAGCGCTTTCTAGTCCCTAAGGACCCAAAGCGCTTTACATATCCAGTCATCCACCCATTCACACACACATTCACACACTGGTGATGGCAAGCTACGTTGTAGCCACAGCCACCCTGGGGCGCACTGACAGAGGCCAATTAATGAATTGGCAATTTAGCTTCAGATTATTCAATAAAAATCACTATCTTTATGTATCTGCAGATGTTTTTTAAGTTGCTCAGCATAAGCTCTTATTTTAGATTTTGCTCTGGACTAAAAGTTATAAATAAAACGCTTGAATCTTTGTCCACTGATCCTCAGCAATGTGTTTTCAAAGCTCTTTTTTCCACCCTTCCACTGTTTATGTTTGTTGATTTCCAGACAAGATTTTACCCCACCCCACTCCCCAAAAGCCCCACACAGATCTGTGATATCAACTCATAAATGTTTGATAAGGAGTTAACGAAGAGGTAAAGAGACTGCATTCTGCTAAATCAAAAGAGACAGACACATTCAAATCAGCAAACACTCAGCAAACTAGAACTCAAGTGAGCCTCGTTAGCTGCCACTCTATATCACGTCGCTTCTCCTCTGCTTTTTTTCCCGTCTTTTGCTTGTTTTGCTGATCCTGTATCCTCCCTTTACAGCACACGCTCACAGACACATGGGAGCTGAAAGCAGGTCTTTATCATAGGGCCAGTGAGTAGTTTCAGGTGTTTAGGTGCGGGATGACTTCGATTTGGTAGCTGATGAAGGAAAATACTGAACCTTTGCCCACCTGTTTTCTTCTTCGGTCTCAGTCTTATCATCTTTGTTTGATGCTGGTGTCGGTAACCTTTATTCTTGGTGGTGCTTCTGCTCTTACTCATGTTGCTACCTTTGAATGTAACAACTTTCTAAATAAGTGTTTCAAATTCTGAAATGATTTTGAGTTTTTTTGTTTTGCTTTTTTTCTTTTTGCAGCCTCCTACAGATATTAAACCCACCTTCACAGGAGCCATGCAACATCCTGTGAGTGCACCACTTAAGACGAGCTCTTTGTTTAAAGACGGTTCATTGGTATTTCTAGATTTTTAAAGTGCTTTGAAAGGCGTGCTTTGTCTGGATGACTGCATGCAGCCCAAACATAACTCTTTACTTCCTGTAGTGTGGTGGTTATCATGTTCTAGCTAATATTTAGAAACAATTAAGCATAAATCAGTTATACTTTATTTACCATTCCAGTCGATTAGTTCACTGTTTTATAGCCAAAACTGAGGCACAAAATTAAACCGTTGTAAAGATTTGTTGAGGTTCTACGTTGCTGGCTGGATGCTGCCTGGAAGGACATGGTTTTGATTGTAGGAAAACTACCAATAAAAAAGCACACAAGTGGTTCCAGTTAAGAGCCGTTCGCTTGGATGTGGCTTAACCCCAATGAAAGGACATGATTTAATTACTCTGCAGCTTTAATGCGCCTGGTGTTTCTTTAGAAAGCACAGTGTATAATCTTTTTTGAACCAACTGTGATTCATCTTCGAAGAAAAAAAAGAAGAAACATGTTAAAGAAAGAACTTTTCCACCACCAATGATTAGGCAATGGAAAGGGGCTTGCTGAAGTGATCGTCTTGTATTAAATGGGCTCTGTACACACTGACGGTGAAGTTCACGCTATTAGGCTCTCCATTCAGGGGCCGAGGATAAGATGTAATCCTGGTTTTTGCACTGTATCGCAGATGATCCTGATGGTTAATGGGGTTTACTGCACCACAGTTATTCAGTTATCTAGTAAGAAAAAAGGGAAGAAATCGTGTTTTTAGCTCTTCTCCATGTTGGTGTTCTTCATTAAAAAAAGAATTCCCCTTTTGCTACATGACATATTTCATGTTTCTACACTTTACACATTGTTACACACAAACATAAAGCTCATCAAACGCTCCTCCTTTATCAGTGCCGGTCTTATTCAGATGCAGAGCTTGTACTGTATCTGTGCCTGTGTGTGAAAAGCATGTCTTGTGGGGTCGCAGCAGCTACGCAGGCTTGTGTTTTCTGTGTGGGCTGCTTATCGTTTCTATCTGCTCAAGTTTCCTTTTTTGGCCTTTCCTGTCAACAGTTATTGTCTGATGTCACAGACGACACTCATTAGAGTTAGAGATAAAAAGATGATGAGAAAGGATGCACGGGGTGTGTGTGAGCATCAAACCTCTGAACTGATAAGGCAGGGTGATGTGAACTTAAAATATGACTCTGATCTGACAAGAATAATCAAACTGCTCATAGCAAAAAGAAAGAGAGAGTCTGTCTGCTCGTGTGTGTGTGTGTGTGTGTGTGTGTGTGTGTGTGTGTGTGTGTGTGTGTGTGTGTGTGTGTGTGTGTGTGTGTGTGTGTGTGTGTGTGTGTGTGTGTGTGTGTAACAGAGAAAGGCGTAGATATAAAAAGAGAAAAGGTGTTTGTAGGTCAGAGACCCTGAGAGTATTTCAAGAGCTCGTGTAGAGAAAATTTGCTCATCTCTGGTTCGTCTGTTGTTATCAGACAGGCTGACTGCATCCTTTAGCCCCAGGTGAACCTGTGAACCCATGAATGTGCGTAACTATCAGCGCAGATATTCAAGGGAACCGCGTTTGAGATCAGAGCACGGCGAGCTCGTGAGGCAGCGTGGCCCACGCAGGAGAGGTGCTGCCTCTCTGGAAAAACAGCTGTCTATATTTAATCAAGGCGAATAAACAAGGAGTTTAAACAACTCATTTATAATTTAGATTTGCATACATTAACACTGCTCATTTTAATCTTTTTATTAATATGCATCAACGATATTGTATAAATATGCAGTTTTATGCAAATACCGGGCCCATTTTCTGTTTGTATTTAATTTTGTTTCCCAGCTGTGGATCATCATTTTCATTCAAGGCAACCGACTCAGATTAAGTCAAATATTAAGTCACAGCATGGGAGTGTATAAATATTTCTCAATTAAAAACTCTGAAGACCAGCTATGCTACTGTATCAGCATTAAAAATGCATTGGCATTGGGAGGAAAATAGGGGGAGGCAAGTTACGAGTTTGATAAGACATCAGAACTTCGAGTCTACATCTTTGAACTATGTTTTTTTTTTTTTTCCTTGTTTCCCTCCTCAAATCAAGTAGTTGCAATAGCTAGCACTTTTCGCTGTTTTTGAGACTGTTACAAGATCTGGGGGATGTAAGGACCAGCCAAAAACATGCCGTGCCTCTGTTATTGATGAGCAAGCCGTGCCTTCTGATGTTTTTCACAGAATGTCCTAGATTTTGCTGCTTCTTGCCTGAGCTGCCACTTTTCTTTTGATGCAAATGAGGAGTTTTGTTCCAAAATGTGAAAACTACCAACTGAACAGTGTGACAGCAGCTGCTACAAAAGGGCTGCTGAGACAGTGCAAAGCTCACAATGCATAATTACCAAAGTTATTAACTAGCTTGATGATAACATCCCAGAAGTACGCTAATAACAATATACCAGCCACATCTTTGACATGTTGAACAATTGAGATATGTGTTACATTTATTGTGAGGTTTGAAATATGGTGGGTAAGGGAGGAAAAAGCCAAATTGAATCCCTTGACAAGGTCCATATTTTATTTGAACCAATCACAAAGAAGAGAAGTTGCAACTGTCAGCAAAAGCTACAAAACAAAAATGCTTTTAGCTGCCAACTGTTTTTTCGAATCTGCTTTTTATGTTTTGTGTGCTAATCAGCATCAGTTTTATGAGGTAAACAAAACGATGACTGCTGTAAGAACGGAGCCAGTTTTCAGCCCTCGAGTTTAACGCTGAAGACCAAACCGCTTTTTTTTAGGAGAATAAGATAAATAGAGTTCAGCTCTTACTATCCTGTAGTTTTTATTGGCATGCTCCCTGTTGGTCTCTTGAGCAACATCGACATCTGTTTGCGGCTGCTGTTGCCTCTCTGCTCACTGTCTCTGTCGCTTCTCACAGTGTCATCTGTGCTGAGTGTTGCTGAAAGTTTTTAAAAAATATGATAGGGCCATATAGACACTTTAATTTTACGCGAACAGACATCAGAGCAGCTATTGAATACACAACACATGCACAGTGACTTAACATGAAGTGTTTTTGTACATGCAGACCTGATTTGACTGTTATTTATTGATCTCATTTAATTTACTTATACACTTCTGTTTTCTTTGAAGCTACAATATAAAGATCCAAATCCATTTATCAGTGTTTGTTTAATTTCTTTGTAAATACAAGGCTTGCATTATTTGTACATTTTACTCCATATTCGGGTCATGCTTAAAACATATTTGTTTTTCTGCTTTCTTGCATTTTATTACTTCTTTAACTTACCTTGAAGTAAGTTCCAAAGTTCCGTGTTATATTATATTTCTTAGAAAAATATTTGTTGCTAGTTTATAGGTTACTTTAAAAGCAGATTAACTAATGAAATGATTGTCATATTTTGTTTATGGAATATATTCTGTGACAGTGGCAGATGCTCACATAACATGGCCAGAGTTGCAGTGAACTACTTATACTTATACTCTTTTGATTTCCAGATCTGTTACAAAGTATCATTTTTTTTTTTTATTGAAACTTTTAAGGATAGAATTTATAAGCAGTAACAATGACATATGACCTATTAAGATTTTTCCTTATTTTTGTTGCTGTTGGGATGATAGATGTTCATATTAAACATGGCCAAATTTTTAAATAATGACTGTATGGGCAAAAATTTCAGGTTCCATGCAGCTCTAAATGCTCTGTTTCTGGCGGATTTTTTATTCTTGGCTCTGTGTGATGTCATTAAAAGCAGATGTCCTTATATGGTCATTTCAAGTGCACAGCGCTAGCTGTAAGAACCGCAGCACCACCCACATGCCATTCAAATCTTCCATTTATAAGTGGCTGCCAATGAGAAGAAAGCTACTTTCCTTTCTTGTTATTTCTTTATTTTATTTTTTATTTTTTGGCTTTGGATGAGCTGAGGGGCTTGACCATAGGTCAGTTTGAGACAATACGGTTTATTTTGAATTAAAATCACCTAAAGCTACTCCAAAAGAGTCCAAGAAGAAAAAGTAACCATACTAAAACCCACAGCTCTCATTTATAAATAAATATGTAAATATAATCTAAGTACAATGTAAGCATATAAAGGAATATGTAATAGCCTATATAGATGGAAATTAATGTTCTATGGCTGAGGTCAAGCCAAAAATCATTTCCTCAAGTTTGGATAATATATTTTTTAGCTCTCTCAGAGTGCATAAATTGGCTTTAAACCAGTAGGTGAAGAAAAGAAAACTGAGATTCTGTGCGAGCTTTACAGTAGCATTATATCTAAGCACTACATGAATGAGTGATTATGATTTAAATATCAAAAACAGGAATTCTAGAGTGAAATTCTTTTTTTTAAAGTGGTAAAAAAGACTCTAGATACAGCTACTTTAGAATATAAACAGTGCTGAAGAAAGTATTTGATTATTTTACTACAATGAAAGTAACAGTATTAGACTATAAATATACTCCATTAAAAGTAAAAGTCTTTCATTTTAAATGTTACTTACATGAAGTAGCGTTACTGCAATGTATTCAAAGTATCAAAAGCATTAATTAAAAAGGAATGACTACAATACAATATAGCTGATATAACCGGATTATTGCTAATAATTGTTATGTAAATAAAGTTGATTTAAAAAATATATATATTTAATATGTTTATATTATTACATATATTTTTATATTAAATAGTAAAACAGTATCTACAGCTAAGTCTGATAAGTTGCATCAACTGCAAAGCAGCAGTGTGTATTTTACTACACTGATTCAGTGTACGTAAATACACCGCACTGCACTGGCGGAATTCATGACGAAAAAGTTGCAGAAGCGCAACAAAACTGATCTCCCAGCTCAGCTTGAAGTTTAGGTGGCAGCCGTGGGATCGTGGAAGGTGTAAAGTCGCCCCTGGAAGTCATGAATAACGTCTGTTCGCCTGAGCTGGGAGAGGTGATGTCTCTTTAAGAAGCTCAGCCCTCTGCCGAAACAATTGTACAACCCCCCAACAAGTCATCGGGCCTGTCAATCATCCGGTCGGCGCCCTTTGATGTCGGACTCCTCGCCTTGTCTTGGGCTCAAATGAGCTGTTTGCTGCTGTAGGGAAACATTAGTCTTCTACCAACCAACCAGCCGGGGGACGCCACATCTCAACTTTTTTCTGTATGCGGTGGGGGTTTCTGTACTTCGGAGGCGTCCCAGACTGAGGAGATTTTAACAGAGAAGTCCCGCTGAATCTTTTTCTTTCTACTTTTTTATTTTTATTTTTTGTCAGTATCATTTTTTAAACGTGTATAACATCGAAGAGGAGGGGGGAAGTAGACATGCCTCAGCTTAGCAGCGGCGGCGGGGACGACCTGGGAGCCAATGATGAGATGATATCGTTTAAGGACGAAGGAGAGCAAGAGGAGAAAATCCAAGAAAACGCGTTCACGGAGAGAGACCTGGCCGACCTCAAGTCCTCTCTGGTGAACGAGTCGGAAATAAATCAAAGTCCGAACGCAGCGGTAGGTGTCACGGAGTGTGAGTGTATGTGAGAGACAGAGGGAGAAAGTGTGTGTAAAGCTTGTTTTATTTTACGCACTGCTGAGAAGCTTTGAATGAAACCAAGTCGCGCAGTCAACTTGCCTCCAGGGTTATAGTAGTTAAAAAAAGAAGAGGGGGTGGTGGTGGTGGTGGTACAGGTCTACTACAGGACGAGAGGAAAATTGAATTGCACTTATTAGCGTGATAAGGTCAATATAAAGTCACTCTTGTTTGGCAGCGGTTTGTGGCTTTTTCGTGACTTTTTCGGGTAATTCTCACTCAGTGTTTGTTTACGATCCCTTCTAGGCGGTCAGACGGGGACAGCAGGGCGAGCAGAGGGGCTTCCCAGACAAACACCGGGAGCATCTCGACGTTGGTAAGCAGAAAATACAAATAAAAAAAACTTGGGAAAACAAACAAACAAACAAACAAACCAAAAAAACATGAACATACTCACTCTCATCCCTATGAGCAGTCAAGTACTGTGTAAGAAAGCGGTAAAAACCACCCACTGTGTCAAAGCAAGGAGTTATTTTGGTCACGGGCGCACGTGCTGCTGCATTAAAACTTCAAAGAAGCACCTCTCAGGTGTACACTGCAAAACAAAACAAAAAAAAAACCCAAAAAAAGATGGCCATCCTGTCTTCAGCTCTTTAGTTTATCTCTAAGATCTATAGCTTGCTGGGGAGATTTCCTCTGCTGCTCAGTCAAATTAGCAGAGCTCAGCAGAGATGCAAGCAGACACTAGCTGTCTTTAAAAAAGTGGAACCCTCTTGGCCTTAAATTGTCATTAGGCTTAGGTAAAGGCACTGGTGTGCAGGGCAAAGCAACTTCTCAGTAGCTGTAAAAATTGCTCGTGCCTTTAATTTTAATTCACTATGTTTTAAGCTTACTTATCTAGTGATCTTTTATAAGATTTTGCCAAAAAAGCAAGGTCAGGCTTCCTTTTTCTTCAAACCTACCACCCAAAAAGATAGAGAAAAAAAAATAAAGCAAATTCCCCTACCTACGCCAGGGTGCATTTAGACAACATATACAAAGCAGCTTTAATTATAGGCATCACTGTTGTGTGTACTCATCTCTGAAAGGAAGAATGCTCTCACCTTGTGATCCTTTGATCAAAAAAAGAAAAAAATCCTCATCAAATGTGGATTTGTGGGTTTTAAAAACTGGTCTATTTGATGGTCCTCGAGAAAAAGTGAAACCCGCAGAAATGAGAAAAAAAGTTCCGCCCTGAGGGATGCTGATTGCCCTCAGATTCTGTCACTCTGGTTCTGGCCACGTTAAAAGTTTTGTCATCTTCGCAAGAAAGCTCAGCGCTCACGAGGGAAGCCAGTTGTTTTCTGTTTGTGTTTTGTGTGTGTGTGTGTGTGTGTGTGTGTGTGTGTGTGTGTGTGTGTGTGTGTCTTTCTAAGCAGGTATAACCTAGTCGTATCTGACCTCCACATAGGCCTCTCGTGCTTAACATGGGTGGTGGTAAGAAATAAATTAACACATAGGCTACAGAAGTTCACGCCTCTAAGACTATGTGGTGGTTGTAACGCTTTTGTCTCCAGTATTGTTGCCTCTGCTCATTCACGGATGTAAAGTGTAGTAACTAGAATGCCTGTAAATAGCTGAGCTGCTTTATATGCACGTTTACCTTCTTTTTATTTTGACCTTAACACCTTAGCAGCATTGTGTGAGTAAGTATCAGGTTTGATTTTTATTTTAATCCTCACATTCAGCATTTGCACCCACAGCTTTACCTTTATTGTTGTTGATTTCTTTTCCCCCGAGTTGTCATGAGTTTCACTGTAAATTAAATACATTATTAAATGATAAATATTGAGATTTAGACAGCAAATCAAAAGAGTTTGGAAAAATTTGGCAACAAAGGTCACAGTTTCTAATTGTTTGTTTTTCCTGTCAGTGTCGAAGCAGCAAGATGGAGGTATGTACAAGTCGCCGGGATATCCAGGGTACCCGTTCCTGATGCTGCCAGACCCCTATCTCCCCAACAGCTCCGTTTCTCCATCTGTAAGTCCACTTCTCGTTGAATCCTTCTGCTGGCTATGGTTCTCCTCTTAGTAGCTGATGATATTATATGCTCCTGAGGACTCCTTAAGGTGCAAGTTTTTGCGCCTCAGCTTGTCTTTGTATTATTTAGTATCAAGTCCAGACTGTGAACACACAGTGCTGAGCCCCAGGAGAGAAATCCAGTGTTTTGTAGTTAGGGAGAATAAAAAGGACGCACACTCGTAGATGGAGATCTCGAGCCTGGTGTCCTCTGAGTGATTTTATTTTTTAATCTTTAATATTTTTTTGGGCTGGTGCAAAGATGTCCTCAGTAGTCTCAGTTCGAGAGAAAAGAGATGCAAAGCAGTGGAGAATTTACTCGACTTTTTGTGCATAAAAGCATAAAACATTTCTTCTTGGTATTTTCTGTTTCATAATTCATAATTTCTATTTTTTATGTGCATGCAGTTTTGAGAATTAGGAAAGTTCCCCTCACATCAGCCTAAATTTCAGTGATGTTTTCCCCTTTTAGATGCAATTAGCATATTGTGGCTCAGCTATAACCCCCTAAAACATTATACAGAATTTTAATGCTGCTTCTCTTATTTAGAGGGGTTTAAACTACCAGCTTTATTTTATTTTTTTGGAGGGGGGGTCTCTTTCACATTACAAAGCAGAATCAGTCAGCTTATGTTGCACTAAGTTTTAGATTCAGAAGAGACAACACGAGTCTGTCAGACTGAAGATGAATGGCACATCACTGCAGATCTCTCTCAAACTTTACACGTGCTCTGATTTGGCTTTGAACTGTGCTGCTAACTCCCCCCACACCCCATCCCCAACGCTCACACCATCCCTAACTGCCTTATAAAATAAAGCTGCATTTAAAACACAGCGGAATGAAATCAAAGTGCCGCAGCCTCATGAGGCAAAGCAAAAAACAGAAAAGAAAAAAAAGCTTGTTTTTGTTTACGCCGTTGCTGAAGTTGGAATTTGATTGATGTCGTCATCGCGAACCATTTCACGTGACGTTTTCCCATCTGTTTGTACCCCGGGTGAATGACAAGAGGTTTACTGCACAGCCTTAATAGCAGTTCTAAGTGTTAAAACCGCTAAAACAAACATCAGAACGACTCGTGGAAAGATTTCAAGTATGCAGTATCGCTCACCCAGCCAGACAGCCCTTAAAGAATTCATCATAAAAAAAAAAAAATCCCTTCGAGTCACCCGTTAAGAACCAATATCCATGGATAGGCTGAGTAATTGCGCCGAATGTGAACGGTTGTGCCTAATTCATTTTTCACGTGCTGCGTAATCCTGTTGCCTGAATTAACCCCCTGCTCTAGCAGACAAGACGTTGCTAAACAGCATAGATGCCTGTTTGTGAGGTGACATGTGCTGTAGGCTGATTTCATGTGAGAGCATAGTGAATAAGGAATATGCTGATTTATGGCTGGAAAATATGATTTTCTAATGGCACCTTGAAGCTTCTTAAGAGTGTTTCAAGACGCCGTCAGTGTCCAGGTCAGGGCCCGTTGGCTGGTCATGGGAGACTTTAATAGGGTCGGTGATTTTTCAGAATAAAAGCTGACAGTTGTTAGAGACTTACCTTCATTTTCCATGGTTTTTTAAATGAAACTAAAATTTAAAATTGTAGTCTGTGGGGAAAATACATAGTATGAGAGTGGCTTCTTTTCTCTGCCACAGCTCTAAAGAAAAACATATAATGGAGCTAAATGCATGTGTAAAGTAAAGACAGGTTATGCTGTTCATACATGTGATTTGGCTACACAGTGCCCTTTCACTTTAGTTTTATATTTGCTCCTTTCAGGCTTGCTAGAAAAAAAATACAGTGTGAAAACTCTTGTTTTACTGTTTATTTCTTTTTATATTCTTGTATAGAATACATCCTTGACCTGCTAGCTCCATTTAATTGTGCTGTTTTGCACATAAAGCAAAGCCTTTGCTTGTAAGAGAAGCACTTGTAGGTACAGCAGCGTCTCCTAGGAAATCACTTTTCATTTTCAGAGTCTTTATTCAGTAACCAGTTACATTCTGAGAATACGACTGAATGAACTACGAGTCTTAGTGAGCATGCTTGTTGTTTCCTCAAACGTCTTTATAGTCGAAGCTGCATAACACGGCACATCCGGCATCGTGACAAACATTGTGAAGAAGTGGAGACAAACGTGGTGTCTTCCACCTTCTTCTCTTCTCTTCTCTTCTCTTCTCTTCTCTTCTCTTCTCTTCTCCAACCACAGAAGCCTCGCATAGATTGTTCTCGTTGGGGGTGGGATTGGCGAGTTGGGTAGAGTGAGGGGGGGTGAAGGGGTACCGGTGGTGGCGGCGGTGGTGGTGGCACGATAAAGAGCACTTTCTTCCCCCCCCCCGCGTGTCTTCGAGACTCCACACAATGCTCACTTGTTGCTGCTTCCCTTGTAATTAGCCCGCTGGTTGTGAGGCGGTAGCGGGGTATCAGGCCCCGTCTAACCTGCCACTTGAAAGGGGCTGACAGTAGTGGTTTAGCGGGTGAGGTGGGGGGGTGATGATTATGGATGGCAGAGCTGGATCAGAAGTTCAGGGTCAGGGTGACTGACAGAAAAAAGAGCTGTTTGTGGTTTTCCCGTTATTGTGATGTTGACATGGGACATTTCTGTGTGCGTGTGTCCATGTCTCACTGCTAGCCTGTCTTGTCCTGGAGCTGTGATTTCAACTTCTAGTGTCTCATGTCGCACATGCACTGGAGCCTGGATCTTTTTTAGATCTTTTTTTGCAGGTGAAAAAATGTCAGATCCTGTCAGAATGGACATTAAATGGTCTTCAGCCTGCCAGTCCTGTAGTACAAAGTCTCTCCAATTGTGCCAGGTTGCACAAGTGTTAGAGCAGTGCAGGTGAATTCATCGCTATTAAGTGGTCGCCTCATGTCTTGCCCATGCACGCTCTACTCTGGCAGCACCAGAGTTAGATTTTTCAGACATTTTTTTCTGTAGAATATGTGTGTAAACAGCTTTATCATTGATGTTTGTTGTATTTTCACTCATCAAGTAGTCTTTAAAATGTGAGATGATTGCGACTTCTTGATTTTGTGTGTACCTGATGAGAGGGTAGCTTTTGCTCACATTCGGCGGAGGCAGATTTATGCTCACTGTTGCCCGGACCCTGCTATCAAACTTACCTGTTTGGCCATAAAAAATGTAAACCTTAAATCATCCGTCTGTCTTAATTCAGATATTTTATCAATAACAAGAAGTAATAACTGCCTTACGTCCTGAGGGTATACACTTATGTTTAGTTTCGTGGATTAACCTACGTGCAGTTACTTAAGAGTCAAAATAATGAATTAGTAAATCATTAATTACTAATCAACATAAAATGAATCAGGAGATAACTGAAATAATTCATTGGTCAAGTACACATATATTAATCGAAACAGTTTTGATCAGTTTTCTGCTTTTGTTACACTAGACTGTCAAATCGTTCACAAATCGCTTTTCTCCTGAGTTTATTTTTTTATCTTCAGTTACGTACCAATTCTTTATTCATTCTGTTTATTTCTCATTTTTTATCCTAGAAGAAAGCCAAACCAAATATCATTGCACTGTGTGTAATGACAATAAGATGATTCAATCATCAGAACACTTGAATATATTATAAGCACTGCTTTTCTCATGTTTTAAACGTATTAAGAAACCTATTAAGAAAAAAGAAAGTGTAGCTTCATCTGTGTTATTTTAAGTCAAACCCTTTGATATACTTTCTTTTTTTAAACATGAATTTATTTAACAGGCTGTGGTGTAAAAATTTCTGCAGTGTTGCCCACATGTCACCAGCTCACCTGAACAAACAACAACACCTTTGTGCGTTCCCGTAAACTGCTTTGAACTGTTGCAGTCATTGTGAGAACTTCAGCTGAATGACTGAAAGTCAGAAATTAATTGTAAAATCAGTCTGCTTGTGTCTGTCCTCCTCTGTGTGGGTTTATCCTCACTTGTAAAGGTCTAGCCAACTTTTTGCACTTTTTAATCGCCAACTGATGAAAAAACATTTGAATGAAAACCTGCGCAGCCCCTGACCGTCGGAGTGGGCTGACTTACATTTCACATAGGAGGGGGAAAAATTCCCTGAGCTGTTGTTATGAAAGATTAACGCATTGTTTTCCTTATACAGCTGAATCAAAGTGGCAGAAATGGACGCAAACAGACTGATAATCACTCCTTGTTATTTTGGTATTAACATTTAAAATTTTAGATTTAAAGAGAAAAGAAGAAGCCTCTAATCTCTGCTGAGAAGTGGTTTTTACAAAGCGACTACATGCTGGAGAGCGCGTATTGGCTCCTTATCCCATTCAGCGATAATACTCCTATTACAGCATTTCATGGGACATTTCACTGTTGTTGCATTAATGGAGATATCAGCCGTCCTTTCAGGGGAAGTGGCCAGAGAAGGAGATTTGTGGGATTCAGAGATATGACTAAACTCCCTCAGCTTGTTGTCTTTGGATAAAGCTTTATCTCGAGTGTGTTTGTCAGCACGCGTGCGTGTCAGTGTTTGCTGTTTAAGTTCATTACACTAAGTAATCTGTATGTATCAAAGCTTTTGGCATGTTCTGTGTTTATGTGTGTTTTCTAGTTTGTTGCCTTAGGCTTGTGTTTGTACCCAGGGTTCATGGTGTGTTTTGTGTGATGATGCTGGCCGTATACTGTGGATGCAGCGTGTGTGTGTCAGCCCTCTTCTTGCTGTGTGTATAATGCTGTGAATTACCAGCAGAAACTCTCTCTCTCTTTTTTTTTATTATTATTTTTGAAGGGATCATGAGTCTTTGTCGTCTCAGGGAGTTAAACCCTGTCGCAGGGGAGACCTTCAGTAGAAATAAGAGTGTTTTTCTGTCTTCAGCTTCCATCCATCTTCCTCCTCACTCCCTTTGCTCGCTTGCCATTTCCACATATCCATCTCTTTTATTGTCTTGTGCTGTCTTCAGCAACTGAGGTGGTTCCAAGCATCTCTCCTCACTTTCGTCATTTTCCTACTCGGAGAGATAACTTCTCGGTAATTGCGAACTATTAAAAGGAGATCAGAGGGGAAAATAGCAAAGCTTATTTTCATTCATTTCCAATTATATGCATCGGAAGCATAAGAACTTTTTTGTGTGTGTGTATTTCGTTAACCTCTTAAGTAACACAGGATCACACAGGATCAACTTATCTGAGCATGAGCACCAGCTCTTCATTACTTAATGTTTTGATTGATTATGAAGGAAAGCAGATGACGAATCGATAGAAGAAGAAACAGAAGTGATGTGAAAAACATGGTGTTATAGAGCTGCATTGCAACACATTTTGGTTCTGCTGATTTTTTGTGGTTTGTTTGCATTAATATCAAATATTTAATATGTTAGTGGCCATTTTTAGGTAAACATCTGGCGATTACTCACATGACTTCCCCTAAAACGCCTGTTATTAGTGGACAGTTTGGATATTAATTTGTAAGGAGGAGGCAGTTGTTTTTTTCTCAGTTCCTGGAACCTACAACTCTTAGAAAACTAGTCAAATATCTCAAAGTTGTGGGCTCTTAAAAGAAGTGCATATTTTACTCTAGACTGGAAGTTAACAGTTGTTACTGGTTTCTATAACACCAGCTGCACTTCCTACAGCTGCTTCACAATAAAAGACTCTTAATTTTAATCTCGCGTGAGATTTTTATTGTGACGATTCTCTGCTGCGAAGGAATCGAGAGGGTTAGACTGAAGTAAGAGGAGAAGCAAAGTAGAAGCAACATTGCTTGATTGTTGATGGGGATTGATGGATGTTTGGTTGAAATTAGTGGGTGGCCTGCCCGCTGAAGCAAAAACCAGGGTTTTTACTTTATCTGAAGTGGCCAGTGAGTCATGCGCAAAGTGATTGGTGGTTAGCGGTTGTATATTAATGAGCCAAGTATTTGGATTTTAATCAGTAACCTTTTACCACCAGTTGTCTAAGAGATCCAGCGTGCCTCGTGGTTAGTTTGAAAGAAGCACACCTTTCTGGATTGATGTTCGCATGTAGAGCAGCTTCGACATGATTCGATCAAAAAGGAATCTGTAAGACTGAAGATGTTTGAGGTTCGGTGATAAAGCGCTGAATTGTTGCACAACTTTGTCCACAGACTTCAAAAATTGTCCGTCTGGTCTGTTTGTGGGTCATTATCTGAAAAATTAAACAGTTTAAGCTAATATCTGATATTTGTCTGCATGCAAATCTATTCGCTGTCAGAGAGGCTGTGAAACTCCCTGTGATGTGGAAGCTGTGGTCACACTGTGACGTCAGCACGCTCTGAAGGCAGCAGGCTGCTCTAAAACACTTTCCCGCTCAGCCTACCTGGACACTGACTGTAAATGGCTCAGGTTCTTTGGGATAACAGTAAATGTTTGGTCGAAATGCAGTTTGACAGCGTGCTTTCAGTCAGTGGAATTTACGAGCCTGTGTTTTACAGCTCAGTGTTGTCTGATTTGGGGGAATTTCCTGCTCATTTGACATTTCGGTTCACAGAGCAGAATTAAAAATTGACAGGAAGGCTGCTAAGAGATGGTTTACATGTTTGGGAAAGGCGGCGGGGGAA
The DNA here is from genome assembly GCF_013358895.1 of Oreochromis aureus. NCBI lineage: Eukaryota > Metazoa > Chordata > Actinopteri > Cichliformes > Cichlidae > Oreochromis > Oreochromis aureus. Next base: position 24,458,089 of record NC_052951.1, read on the forward strand.
CGTCGTCATTTCTGTGACTCTAAAGAGTCAGCTGAAGTGTGTGTTTTGAACATTTCAGTGTCTCAGCCTACAAAGAAATATCAGTTTGATTGTTTTCACCCACTTCAGCTGAAAGCTTATGCTTTCTGTTTGAGTAATTTCACATCTTTTAGCCCATAAAGGTTTTTCATACATCTCCTCCTTTTTCTTGTATCCATTCAGAAATCAGTTGCCGTTGTGAACAAGCTCTCCTCCCCGTTCCCCTTTCCTCCTCCTCCAATCTCCCAAATAATACAAGGTCGATCCTCCAAGATCAAGGGAATGGATGTGTGTGCGCAAGTCTCTAGGATCTTGCCACTTCCTTGTTTCCCATTGTATTGCAGTGTTGACAGGGGGGTTGTTCAGCCTTCCCCTAGTCTCTTGGTAAACAATGGCAGCAACACAGGCTGAGGCCTCCCTAATCCCCCCTTCATACAGACCCAGGGGCTGGGATGAGCAGTGCTGGGGCCTCCCTGTCTCTGACTGCCTACGATAAGGACCCTGCACACTCGGATTTAAGAGGCCTAAAAGAAAAGCAGCTTTCACTAGAATGCAGGAAAAGTTCGGATGGAAAGCTTGCATCTTGTCTTTTCTAGGATCGCGTTCTCCTTTAACTATAACTGAAAACTCTGCTTTAAAGTAACACCCGTGCTGCGTTGCATCCATGAAGTAAAAGTTTTACTTTTAATGTATTCAAAGTGTGCTGAGAAGGCTTCATGAAGCCCCGGCTGACAGCATTTTCTATTGTTATGATGTGTGTAAGTCTGTGATTATGTTTGTGCAGAGTGTAAACGGGAGTCAATTACTGCTACAGCCAAACATGAAAACATCGAGTGTCCTCGTTCACAAGTTATTAACTATTAAAACTAAATTTGGGACTCAATAAAAGAAGACATGAAGCAATGTGATCACAATATGTTAAAAATAGTATCATATTACAGCAGCAGCATTTACAAGACTTTAATATATCAGTGTAACTGAGGACAAAAATACACCCAAATCCTCTAAAACTATCTATTTATATGAAGCGTTTGTATATCTAATTACTATATATCAACATTATTTAGTATTGTGTCAGTTCAGTTTAATTTACCGTCTTATTAGCTCTCCACACCTGCCCTGCTGTTCACCATTTTCCATCACAGTCACCTCACGTTGGTTAACTTCTGCGAGGACCTCTTAAAGGGAACCTGTTACGCTCATTTTCCACCTCCATATTTTATTTTTGGACTCTCCTGGAATGGCTTTGCATAATTCACAGCTCAAAATAATCCTCGTTGATCTTATACTGGGCTTCAGCGCGGCCCCTCGGTTCATCCCACTTTGCTGGGGGAAAGAAAAAAAAAAGCTTTTCCCGACATTAAGAACAACTTTCTCTCTGATCGGCTACCCCTCGCAAACAGAAGGTCTCAACACACAGATGGGCGGGGCTTCTATGCTCACAGCCAGAGACGACTTTATAATCAAGTCGGATCTTACTGACATCATACAGAGACAAGAATATAATAAAAAACAGTCCAAATGTGAGCATAAGCTTATTTAAAACTCTAGCTGTGTTTAATATAGACATGTATCATTGTAACAGTATCAAAATAAGATGAAACAAAGAAACTTTTTCTTTAAGCTTTATGGTTTAGGCTTTAAGGAAGTGGCAACTGGCTGTGATTTGAAGGAGTATTGACTAATGTTGAAACATTGGTTTAAATTGTAAGTGTATATTCTCTTTATTATTTGACAGCGTGAATAAAATATTGAGAGAAAAAAGGAAGTGCATCTCATAATCTGACGCTTTCTTGCAAATTTGCACCCATGAACGCCAAAATACTCAATTCAGTGCCTTAGATATAAAAAGATATCTATCTAAAAAGTTATTCGCCTATCAGATTATTTTCTGATGTAAATATGGCTTCTGATGTGTACTTTCATCTTGTGTCAGTGATAAAAGACATGAAAAGCAAATGCAAGGACCAAACAAAGATGTTTCTAGTTGATATAAATCATAATCTTTATAATTACTATATAAATATACTTTATAATAACATGCTTGTTTGTTTGAGGTTGCCATGTTCACTTAGTCTCAGGTAGACCACAGCCCACGGAAAATGTGAGCCCAAGATCAAAATAGATGCGGATGAAGACAGATAAATAGATTTTTATAGAGGAGAGGCTGGAGAGGTAAAGACAGCGCTATAGAAGGAGGAGAAGAGGAGGGGGAAAGATTAAAATACAAATGACCATAAGAGCCTCCTCATCGTCCTGCTGGCTTTGAAGTAGCGGGCTGTGAAGGCACCTGAAGAGAAACTGTTCAGAAGACTATTTGAAGAGGCGGTAATGTTAAGAAGAATATCAGGAGGGGGAGAAAAAAACCCTTTGGATAGCCCCGAGGTGTTTATACCTGTAATTATTCATCCACTTATTTCTTTCCGGCGTTGAAGGAAGATGGGGTGGGGGAAGTGGTAGAGCAGTAAAAGACAGGTGTTGGCAGAGGAACTGTGGGTTTATTTGATTATTATTAACTGTATTTCTCTCTCTCTCGCTCTCTCTCTCTGCCTTCATACACTCAAACGCACCAGCGGAGACAAAACAGCATGTGTTCGCTCAGCGAGCACCACGCCGAACTAAGTGTGCTAAAGTTTCTGCAGTTAGTATGAAACTAAAATGAAAACAAGGGGTCTTGAAGGTTGGTAACCTCATGTGGCGTTAGTGCAGGTGTTTTTCTAAATGAAGACCACATTTCCCATGATTCCACCTACGTTTCCTGCCAGCAAGAATATGCTAGAGGTCAAACATGTTAAAACACAGAGGGCCTTGATTTTAGTTGCCGTCTTGTAGCGTTGGCGCTGCATCGAGGTCTCCGTAAAGCAGCACTTCGGAGCACCTCAGATCCCGTGTTGTGCAACATGTGGTTCAAGGAAACCTTAAGCAAACATAAACTCACTCAAAGTGTTTTTTTTGTTTGTTTTAAGTTCATTTTTATTCCTTTACTCTCTAAGCTGTGTGCACAAGCCAGTTTTCTGCTTGAATGGGAGAGTTATGCACTGTAACAGCTTGAAGGGGGAAGTGGTCGCATTTTAGCAGGATTGAAAAAAAAAAAGAAACACAGAGAGACATAAAGGTAGTTGACATAAGGTCAAGGTTCACAAAGAGGCTCTTTGTTTAGGTCCCAGTGTTTGTTTATGAGGTGTGTGTGTGTGTGCGCGCGCACATGTATGTCTGTGTGAGTCAGTGAGAGAGTTGCGGGATGTTGCACCCAGGTGAGTCATTGGCCTGTGGAGCGAAACCATGCAAAACTTCTACGTTGTTGTTTACAGAGCGAGCTGTCCAGACCTCCCAGATGTGTGTTCACAGCCTGTAGTTAATCAGTGACAGCAATGTCTCTCTCTTACACCAGCAGATATCAAAGCAGCCACACGCACATGCATATGTGTCTATGTGCATCTTTGCGTTGCATGCATGGTTTGCTGGTCAAGTAAAAAGAACTGGAGAAAAATTTGAAGTGCTAGTTTCTCACATATCTTGTCCACAATATCATGTTTTTTTATTTTATTTTTAAAACGTGTGGTTTTTGCTTTAAGGAAGTAGTGATGCAGCAGAGTTTACTCACTGGATAACAAACCCGCATGGTGTCCAGCTGAAACTGAAAGAAAACTGCGAGCCCTAAGATTACTTTAACTTTTAGTATGCACTTCCAAAAATTACATGTCTATGCTGCCTTCAGGATAGGTCACAAAGACAAGTTGGTTCAAAGAAGTGCAAAAGGATATTATATCGAATATGTGTTTTAACACACGTGCAGTGTGTAGTCTAATGTGTCACTGTTATCATGATTGGGCATCTGGCAGCTCCCCAGAACAAGCGTGTTGCTGCTTTGTGGAACAGGCCATTTAAAGAGACACACGCACACACACCGAACCACATCACAAAGTTTGTAGGTTAGCAGGCCACACACGCAACCAGTTAACAGGCTGAATCCCTCCTTCATCCTGGGTCTTTGGGCAATGAGGACATTCGTAGTGCACTGATGAATAAACAACATATTCAGACTATATATATATATGAAGATATAAATATGAGAAGTTAAAGTAAATCTACATGAATTAATTAATGATTAAGGTTTCTTTTAAAAAGCAAAGGGTAAGTTCCTATATGTTACTGCCGTGAAGGGATTACACCAACACCTTGCACCTGCAAGAGTAGTTTGCAGAGTCGGCATGTTTTAGTTAAAGTTATTAATTCAATAGAGTTCAGTTTTATTTATATAGCGCCAAATCACAACAGCAGTCACATCAAGGGGCTTTATACTGTCACGTAAAGACCGTATAATTATAAACATTCAATTTTGTTGTAATTTAAACTTTTAAACGTATAAGAAATTCCAACATGGATGTTAGGTTTACATATCGGTAGGAGATCAAGTGATATTCAGGTGATTACACTCTGTACTGGGTTTCACAGAATGTGTAGTAGTCTGTGCGTGTGTGTTTGTGTGTGTGTCAGACAGACAGAGAGAAAGCGAGAGAGAGTGGGATTTTTTTAGGTCACATGACCTATGGGAATTAAAAGTGTAGTTTCATTTCCTCTTCATTACTGACAATAATCAGACAGTTTCGCAAAAGAAGTTGCTACCTTTCTCGAAGAGTTTTACACATAACTCACACATAATCATCTCGTACTTTCCAAAAAAAGAAACCAAGTGATGGGTTACACAATTTTATTCAGAAACAATGAGAAATATGAATTTCAGGAATGGGCCCTGATGAGTCGCTGATCAGATAAACTGAGCTAATTTGATATATGCTGTCATTTTTATCTGCACTACAAAAGTGTAAGATCTGCATCGTAAGATTGGCGCAGGACAGTTTATCACACGCAAATATTAAAAGAGCAACAACATTTAGTCCTTAAGTCCCGACTGGGTTCAGTCTAATAAGTAAATCGTGCGTTCCTGTCATCATAGTTTAGCTTCAATGTGCTGACATTGAAAATATAGGCATAAAAAACTTCCTTAAAGAAGTTCTAGGAATTGGATTTGTAACTTGTGCACCTGTGAGCTAGAAATCTAAAATAAACTGAAGTTGATAGCATCTGCTTTGTAATTTCCCCTTTATAAAATGCCCCCACAAACCATGGTTTAATCAGAAGAGCCATAGACTAAAAGACAATAGTTAAGTAAGCAGTGGGAGTGCGGTGTGTTCTGGGGCAGAAACTCTGAGCAAATGAGTGCAGAGTTCACCACAAGCTTAAATGCACGTTTTTAGATTTGTAGTACCTCTACTTAACCAACAGGGGAAAAAAAGCTTTCATCAAGACTCACAACGTCATAGTGCTTGCATTTGTTTTTCTTCTTAAGTCTTACTTAAGCTGAACATTTATCCTAATGCTTAATTTATACTTATCTGATGAAGAAGCTGTTTGTACCTGTAAGGGCAACATGGATGGCACATAGTTACATCTCCAGGGAGGTTACAGCGTAGGGTTTCACAAGGGTGTAGATTTAACAGAGAAGTATAGATGCCCTATAAGTCTGTCTAAAAAGTGACTCCTCAGGTAATGAAACTGACACATAACTTTGTTGTGGTGCCACCTGTCCAGCTGCAACATAAACTAATCTGCAGAGGACAATGTTAAAGAATAGTTCAGACAGCAGAGAAAAGCAAAAACTTTATTTCAATTCTGTCTCTTAAAAATCAGAATAGTCGTTCAGGTGTTTAAAGTATATTTCCTCTGTTCGTGTTTACAATTTTATAACCCTTCCCCCTCAGCCACTTGTGGGGCGTTTCGCCACTGTGCTGTGCTGCGCTGGCATATCTGCTGTTTGCACTGTGACGACCACATGCAGTCGTAAATGACAAATTTCCATGTGAGCTCTGATTCTTTTCATCCATCCACTGTAAGGAAATTTACAACCTGTTTACACTCTCCTACTGAGGGGTGGGCGTGTGTGTGTTTCCAGATTGGCGACACTGATGTCACATCTTCTTGTGAGTGTTGATCTGGTTTAGAACGGTACACTGTGTGCGCTGAACACTTGGTGGGTATGTTTCTTTATTTCTGCGCTAATGGGAATTTCAAGTTTTCTGGAATTTTGTTTGATGTCTTCAGGATTTCCAGAAGGGCACTTTAGACGATAAAGTACAACAGTATAAACTCTGCAGTGTTCTCTTTAGGGAATTGTGGAAAACAACATGAAACAGCAGCTTAATAAAACCTGTGAATGCTTATGTTAAAAAAATGTAACCAATGACCTAATACCAACCAAAATGACTTAATAAGAGGCCTTTTATGAGTAAGTAACTGCTTGCATGCCCACCTGTTATAAAAAGAAAACCCACTGTTGAATAGAGTTTCTCAGATAAGTTTCAAATATCATCATAGTTGATATTTAAGATTGATATGTGGTCATTAATTGAGATAAATAGGTAAGTTTGTTGGACTGATTTTGAACAATAACCTTAAATGCCTACACACTCTTATCTGACATTCTTGTTAGTTGAGTGGTCTAGCTGATCACTGACTCACTGACTTAAATTAATAATCTCCATCATCAATCATAATGGGCTTTCCACTGCAAATAAAACATTCATATTTGCTGTGTTGATGCTAGTAATTGATAATGTTCTTCCACTGACTTTTCCCTCCTCCACTCATTTCGCCCTCCAAACCTCAGCCTCCGCAGCTGACCTTTATCATCATTTTAATATGTACTTTATTGAAAGAGTGTTCATAAAAATAGTCGACTAAATGAAACTCAAACCCCATCCTCCTCCGCCCCTCTCCACCCCATGCCCGTGGCTCTGCCTAGACCAGCTGGAGCCTCCACAGCCGCATGAAGCAGCCCAGCACACATGGCTGTGATCTTAAACACACACACGCACACACGAATACTGAGACACACACACACGCGCGCGGGAGCAGAAATCTTTTCCTCCCTCTGACGATAATCGCCTGCTACAGACGGTGGCAGCCATTAACTTTATGTGCTATTTATATATATTATACGGTATATACTAGAGACCGATATGATTCATATGGTCTCTAATGCACATTTATGACACAGGACAAAAAGTCACGTGTTGTTGTTTGTGTGATTGTTAGGGTTCATGGTCTAACCCCAAGTTTATGTTACCTTTTCAAACGGTAATGCCCCAAAATGGGTTTACACCTGCTGTTAAGCACTGTGCTTTGGTGTCATTTCAGCTTCCCCGTGCAGCTCTTGATTTTTTGTTACCTGGCCAGGTCTTTCCCGCCATTTCAATGATATATCAGTGCAACTGCAGAGAATTTCTGGAATTCCTGCTTTGCTTCCTGTTTCACCTTCTCGTGTTCCTTTTCCAGCGCTAATGGGGAGGTGTTTTTGAGGAGCAACTAGACTGCAGCGAATCTCATTCCCAACGCACCTCAAGCGCTGGTATAAACAGTCATGGGCGACATCGCAGTCGGCGTGCAAAACGACTCGGGTGGCGACCGTGAACTAGGCTCTAGTATTTGGCTAAGAACCAGAAAGGGCAAAGTTATGACATATGAAGAGCTGAAGTGAAAAGTGTCCACTTTTTTCACCCTTGAAGTTTGTTTCACGGTTCTCCCACTGCCGCCCAACTGGTCAGGCAGTCAGCATTCGGCAGACACTTATGCCATCCGCTTCCAGCGATGTGCAGTTAGGATCTTCCATCTGCTGTCTGAACTGAAACGTGTATGCAGATGCTTTTTTCACAAGGGGGTCAGCACAGCAGGAAGCTTTTATCCCAGATCCCATTCCTGACACAACTCCAATGGGATTTGTCTCCTCCTGGGATCAAAGACAGGGATCTTTTGCCTGTTAGGCGAATGTGTAAACCACTACACTATGGAGACACTGCTGTAATATTCAGCTATGACGCTATGAACACCTGACATATGAAACTACTAGGATCCACTGTTTTCTTCTTTCAGTTATAGCTAAGTGTCCACACCACATTCAACTTGAGTGAGTATGAAAAAATTACAGAAAAATTACAATCCTTGGCAATAAAAGGTACTGAAAAAACTCATGTTGCAAAGCATTGCCCCAAAATTCCCCCAAATATTCCAGATTTTATCTCAAATATTCCTACGTGTCCTATCATCAGTTACTTTCCAGCACCTCGTAAAGCTGTTTCCCACAATATGCCAGCATGTTTGCCAAGCATGTTAGCGACTGGTTATAGTTTGAGTTTGAGAGGATGATGTTATGAACGGAGCTACGGGACGCTGCACGTTGGACTAACAGCTTGTTCCTGTTTGAGCTCATATGTTTTTGGCATTGTGTCCATTTTAAAGCGAGAAAAAGGAGGAATTCCCTCTTCAACAAGTTTCCTCAAAAGGAGCTCGGCCATGCGTCAAATTGATTTCCTACCTTTGTTTGGCCCTGTTCTCCAGAAAATGGGAGATACTCCCATCCCCACATTTACAGTCATGGGAACTTTTCATTTGGTCATTAGAAAGAAGAAAAAAAAACCCCAGGCTTTTAAGGAGTGCAGTACTCACGCACATGCACAGATGGACACGCGACGAGAGCATGTTTTTTCCCCATCAGCCGGTGATGAGAGAGCAGAAATGACATGCAGAAAATGTCGATTGAAGTCATGATGCAATTATCGGAAGTGTGGAGTTGACGTAAAAAGGGGGGCGAAGAATAAAGGGGTGGATTTGAGGAAGAGGAAGAGGTGATTTGAAAGGCGAGGCATTAAAAACCAACCAAAACATAAACAAGAAGCCCCACTAACAATAACATTGATGTCATTGATACATTAATATGTTTGAGGAAGTAATGGAGCTCATAAAGCATTTTTATTCAGTGTTTTGTGCGTGTAGGTGTGAGAGAAGGTGTTGTGGTAAATCAGCTTGTGCGAACGTTTTTTGGGGCCAAACAAAAAACTAGAGCAACCGTGATATGCATTGCACTGTGGTTGATCTGTGTGTGAGCGTGGGTGTGTGCGATCGTGTAGGTGTTGTACATAGTACATGACATGTATGTGGGAAACACTGTATGCACACCAAGGACAGATGAAAGGGAAGAGGTGGGTGGGCAGGAAGTGAACAACAAAAGAAACACATCATCTGATTTATCAGATGGGTACAGATTGGGTTGATCAGATGGAGGAAAAACATGGAGAAATTTGCACCAAGAATGAAAGAAGTTGAAAGAGGGAGAGACTGAGAGTGAGAGAGAACGAGAACAATGGAGGAAGAAGGTAACTGCAGTAGCGGAAGGGAGTTAGCAGTAAACAATGAGAAGCTGGAAACCGCGTTGTGCACCTGGTAGAAAAAAAACCACAGGCTCAGTTGAAACAGACTCTGACACCTTACGAACACCTTTAACCGTTTCACCACCGCACTCAAGGAAAAGGAACACGAATCCACGGCTAGCTCGAATTCTGACAGTCAGTTTCTGCTTTCAGCAATAGGAAGTGGATCTCTTTGAAAAAGAAACAAACAAAGGGAGCAGAGAGGCTGCTGCAGCCAAAATGACTGCAGATTTTTTTCCTGGCCTGCACTGAGAAACAGTGCAGCTCTCTGTTGTAGCTGATATCATTTATTACATTAATATTTGGCTTTTATTCAACATAAGGTGGGAAATGGTGTTAGATCTGCCAGTGTTAGTAGTCCTTCCCTTGTCAAATGTTGTTCTTTAAAGAGATTCTTGATCTGCAGAATGATTAAATAGGGCCATCAGTAAATTAGTCCGCACCCAAATTATTACTCTTAAATGACTGATGGTATTCTGTATACATTAAAAAGATTACAATCACAAACCTTTTTATGCAATAAAACATACACGTTAAACTTCAGCGCTCAGTGCTGTCGTTAGTCATACTGCAGTAAAAACAGGACGGCAACCTTCTTGCAACTAGGAAAAATCGGCAATGGCCTGGGATTGCACTGCATTCTTTGAATTTCCTAACTGGGTGCAAGTAGTTATGGCAACCAGAGGTTGAACATGCAAAGCAAGACTCAAGACTGCAGTCACTATCAGAAAGATTGACAAAGGGTTGCAAGTAATTGCAGTCTTAATTTATGAACGCGGTCAGGGTGCAAGTGTGTTGCCGGTTGACTCTGCACATTGAATCTGATTCACTTTGCGCCAGTGAGAACAACTTGTCTGTGTCTGCAGTATAGGATTCGACTCAGCTGGTTGCCAACTGGTTGTATTCTGATTATATCCGTATAAAAGTGCATTGTGTCATTTTAAATAGCCGTCCTGCACCAACTTTTCTAGGAGGGATTTCAGAGTTTCTGAATGAGGGTCTGAATGTAACTACAGAATATCAATTTGTATGCATGTAGACGATAACAGATTAGCAATTTCAGCTAATAGTTAGTTGCTGTTAAATTTCACATGCGATTGCCAACTACACTCCAATTAATAACAGACCAGTCGGTTTGAATGCAGCAACTGATCGAGAGAGGTCCTAGACTTGCTGCCTGTCTTCAAAGCAACCTCCGCATTGGCAGTGAGGTTGTAAACTTATTTGTTTCGTCGTGGTCTCCAAGCACTGTTTTTCACAGTGTGACTGTAGCATAAGGGATGCATGGACAAGAAGTATGTGATGGTGTGTTTCAGACTACGATATAACCTGCTGACATTTTATTTCAGTTTAAAAGAATTACCAGCAAACAGTCACATTGATCATGTCCTACAGTTTTGATTCTGTATACGACAACATGACGACACCGACAGGATCGCCCTTGAGGTTTCTATAGATTTGAGGAAAGCACAGTATGAAAAACAACTTGCTGGGAAATTAAGCAGTTTAAAAAACAAATCAAAATCCCACAAAATTCTGTGAATGAAAAGATCTGAGCTAATCTGATGCGATTTGGCCAAATGAACTCACAATCGCTGACTCCTCCACCCGTCACCACCATCTTCTCGCTGCAGATGTCACGCTGTCATTTTTATTTCATTCAGAGGGAAGAGAAGAGGACAGACTCTATTCTGACAGTCAGTCAGACAAACAGTCTCCATCAGTGATGTTTTTATGGTCCCCTTGCCGAATCATCCCCCAGACAGAAGCAGATTTACAGCAGGCACAGGCGCAGTCAACCCACTGTCAGGACCCAGAGGACTTGTTGGCTCCCCTACTGAGCTGCAAAGCGTGGCGACCTCCATCCCGTTTCGATTCTCTGTCTCGCATTCATTCTTTTTTACCCTTCGCCTCTCTTCTTCGCCCTGTCTGCGCTATAATTTGTTTTCTGTTTTTATTTTAAAACGGGCCTAGGGTCTTAATGCCTCCAATTAAAGACAGCCATAACTCTGACACTGTCTCAAACAAGCAGCGCAGCTTGAGTGCCATCCAGGCTCCAGTTGATCCCCCGCAGAGGCACATTAATCCCAGAGCAGCTGAGGGAATACTGGTTTCAATTAAGCATCCATTAGCTAAACATCAAGTCAGTGGTATGCTGTTTTGATTAGAGGAAGCAAGAGAAGAGGACTGTTGATTTTTATTTTTCTCATTTTTTCCGCCGTCTTTTTTAAAGGAGAGAATGTCCCCAAATGTCCCCGGAGAAACCCTGCTGACAGTTAGAGTTAAAGAGTTACACTCCAGAAAACAAAAACAGGACCCAAGAAAAATAACAACTTTATTGATCATTATTGCAGAACTGGATGACCTTTAGGAGGAGTGATTGCTATGAGCAGATTTTCTGGTTAAGATGCGTTTGTTTTCTTTTTTCACTGGTGGAAATATTCTGTTTGGTTAAGGTGAGAGGGGAGTGGTTAGAGTGTCATTTGTGTCCACACACAGCTCTTTTAATGTAATTTGTCAGGGATGCAGTACATGTTATTAAAGCAAGACTTCCACCTTCAACTTCTCCTACTTCCTACTTGTTTGTAGCAGTTCTATCCACTGTTTAACGGCACTGATTCATAACATATTAATGGCAAAATGCAATCCTTCATTTATTTTACTCAAAAGATGCTTCTGCTGTTGATCTGTAGGGTTTTTTTTTTTAAAAAAAAACAAGAACCTCTTCGGTGCCTGCAAGGCCGTCCAAATTAATGCGAGGTGCTGTTGCATAAAACATAACCTGGATATTACATTCAGAAGTTTCTGCTTATGGCAACAGAAACAGTATTACCAAGCATAGTAGAGCTAAACAGCGCATGTAGATATTATTTGTGGCTCTGCAAGGCACAAGTGCACTGTTTTTTCATTTGCAATAAAAATTTTACTATGTTTTGGCAATACAAATCTTCTCTGTGTCACTCTGTGTGTGTGTGTGTGTGTGTGTGTGTGTGTGTGTGTGTGTGTGTGTGTGTGTGTGTGTGTGTGTGTGTGTGTGTGTGTGTGTGTGTCCAAGTGCATTTTGTGTCTTTGTATTTGCATGTGCACACCCGTGTTTCTTGTGTACAGTTGAACGAGGTTAAGCCTACTGTGGTTTACCATGGAAAATAAAGGCCTCGAGTCTCATTGTCACCTGAACAGTGTACACACACACACACACACACACACACACACACACACACACACACCCACACACACACACACACACACACACAGCTCCTCCTTAACCGTGTGCTGTTGTTAAGTTGTTGGTGGAAAATTTTAAGGGTTCGCTTGCTCAACTGCATCTCCTTCTTTCCTATTTCCACTTTAAATGGAGATGATTTTGCTGTCTGCAAAAGCATCTGAACCTGCAGTGGAAACTGTAACAGAAACAGCAAAAAAAGATAAGTACAAACAAAACATTGGTTTAAAAAAAAAAGAAAGAAAAGAGGATGTGGTTTAGCTTTGTTGACAAAGAAATCGCCATTCCAGCCTGAACCAGCACTGAAGCTTTCTAAAGGGAGGCATTAAAAATGAAACAGGAATTTCCGCATGTTACTCTTTCCTAAAGTCTTCATCGGACAGGAGTTTGTTTTTTTTGTTTTTTAAAGCCGTTATCAGTCATGCAGCAAAGGTGGAAAAACTAAATCACTCCATCACCTGTCGTCATGGAAAACAATACCATGTTTAAAGTCACATTTTCCAGGTGTTGCATTAAACAGCACATCAGCAGCAGAGCGGAGCAGAATTCTTGGAAACTGCAAATCTTTGTTGCGCGAGATGAAATTATCCTAAGATATGTTGGCTCTGGATGGATGGATGTTTCCTCGTGAGCCAGTCGTGGAAAATGAAATCAGAGGAATCACGGAGTTTGATCAGTGGGAGTAATTGGTTGAAAGCCCGTTCGAAAGCAGCGGCGTCGCATGCAGTAGCTGGAGGGAGGGAAGCAGTCCAGGATGAGAGCAGCGATCGCTGGTTTGGCCTCGGTCGCGCTGCTTGGCTTTTTGCTCGCCCGACATGTTTTGCTTGGACTGACATTAAACAAGTGAGGCAGTGAGAGAGATAGGATGGGGGCTTTAAGACTGAGAAGCAGATAAGTACTGTCTACTGGAGACAGCATGAGGGTAACAAAGATGTCGAGATGAGAATCAGATAAATGATGTTTTACTTGTAAATTTTGTACTTTTGCTGGAAGCTTTGCCTCATATTCTTGATTCCTACTCTTTGGAATCATCTCACCGACTTCTAATAAAAACACCAACTCACTAACCAGTTGCACATTTGACTAAGAAAGCTAAGTAGCCTTACTAATCATCTGAGACTGCCCTGCGATGGAGACTGTCGACTCCATCGAGGGCAGTCCAAGCCTGAAGGCGAAGCGAGCCATAAGGGCTGCTCATGGTTAGCCGCTTGGCTCGGGTGGACCCGCGCTGAGAGAGGAGAGGCCCGGGAACAATTATGGCTTAGTAGGAGTAACAGAGCTGAGCCAGGCAGCTGCTGTTTGCTCTCTGAATATGCAGTGTGCATTTGTGTGTGTGAGCACGCGCTTGTCTGTGTGTGTGTGTGTGTGTGTGTGTTCAGGCGGCGTCAAGAGGGAGCGATGCTCTCATACGCAACCGCATATTTACATTACAAATCACGGCTAAACAATTCAGCCGACCACAGACGCAAACATTAGACGTTTTTATAGAGAAGATGGATAGATCAGAATGATAGAGGGACGGGCAGAAGAATGCACGAACGAGAGCACGAAAACAAGAAGGAATGAATGGATGAGTGACAAGAATAAATTGGTTAAATGGTTAAAGGACCATTATAGTCGCATACCAGTCATCGATTTTCTGTCATAAAAGAAGCAAAAAAGAGAGATTTTCTGCGGCAGAGGAGCAAAAAAAATAAATAAATAAATAAATAAATCCATCTGATAAACTCCGTGAGGCCTGGTCTGGTCTTGAGATGAGCTGTTCCAGTTGTTGTTGATTTAAAGAATCAAACCATACCTAATTTTTTTCTCTTTTTAAAGAGAATAAGGCAAGTTGTTTAAAAATTACGACCCCCTCGAGGCAGAGACGTGACCTTTGGTGAACGATGTCACTTTGGTTAACACTTGTATGTTTGTTTACTTTGTTAAAGAGGCAGAATGAAGTTGGATAGATGAAGACGCTGTAAACTCTTTCAGACATACTGCTGTTGTGAACTGGCACTGAATGAATATATTTTAATTTAGTGAAATGTAACAGATCAAACGTCAAAGACTTCAATGATCCCGGCTATCCAAGTCAGTGGTTTTGGTCTGTCCCACATGGCATTATGGTTACGGACAGATTGGACAGTCATAGCTGGAAGTGGCATACTTATCAGCGTCGTGAAGTTCGATGCACTTTACCCCACACTGCTGCTGCTTTTGTTCCCACCACAGCTGTGGAAGAAGCCTTAAAGAAATCGTACAAACTCCTGAGGTGGAAAATTGCAGGAGTGTCTGACACAGAAACTTCTGCGACCTCAGTTCCCACATGACACCCACAAGGAAAATCTTTTCTTCATCTTTTTTGAACTTAAAGGTGTAGAGAGGGAATTCATGCGTGAGGAGTACAAGAAGAAGAAGTCGAAAAAAATAAGTGCAGAAGTGCGCAGATGACCGAAGTTGATTGAAAGGCACAGTCCCTAAGTAGAGCCAGCTATTTTATTTTGGGGGGTGATAATTACACACTGCTGGTAAGTAACCATGTTATTTGTACATATGATCGATAGCAGAATATCAACCCTAGCCCCGTAAGCCAGCCGGGTAGCTTTTGGCAGGCGCTCTGCAAAACACAGGCGTGCCATGCCCTCTCCAGGGACCCTTTCATACACAAACACACAACGATACGCACACATCGACTTATAAAACACGTTCCCAAACAGATGGAAAGTAATAACACGATACGCATAAATACATGCGAGCGCGCACATGTGGTGCAAACACATAAATACATGGACACGGTAGGGCAGAGAGAGAGCACTGTGCCACAGAGATGGCACGCGGTGACAGGCAGCCTCTGTGTTGCTGCCGCACAGCGAGGCCCCGCGGGCCCGTGCATGCAGCTCTGTGGTCGAAACGCACCAGCGCTGGCTCTCGCAGGGTTTTGGACGAACTCCACATGTGGTCAGCTGGATGGTAGCGCCCTCGCTTCGCTCTACCAACAAATACAGAGGACTCCTGCAGAGCGGGGCTGTGTCGAAATCCTCGACACTGTTTTTTTCTTCTTTTTTTGGTCCAAACCGAGAGCGAACCCTTCTCTTTTTCTCCTTGGAGTCTTGTGTATGTTAAAAACATCAGATCTAAACGCTTTGACTTCAAAAGAAGACTGCTGATGATTTGTGAGATGTCTTTTTTTTTCTGCATTCAAATATACTGATGTGGGAAAACGGTAGTCTTGTTGCTTTGATTTGATATGGTAAATGTCACTGTCTAAGATCAAATGTCATGCTTAGACTGAGTTACGTGATGCCAGTAAAGGCTCAAAATGAGGTAAAATCCAGAGTGTGGTGCTCATAGTTCACACGCAAGGTTTGCGTGATGATACAAAACAAACCGCCTTTAGCCTCATTTACAAACTGATTTTAAGTTTAGGCTGTTTTATCAAGGATAAAGGATAGTCGCATTTGCATAAACACTATCTATGATTCTACAATTTCCAAAGTCAGTAAATGATCTCTCAACCCATCTCTTAAAAGGGCTCTGACCACCTCAGGTTAAGAAGGACTGTCTTGTAAAAAAAAAAGAAGAAGAAGAAGAAGAGAAAAAAAAACCCCAGTCTGCTTGGTTGGACCTGGTGGGGAGTGCATCTCTTCTCTCGCGCACCTCTTTGAGTTCCTGGAGATAAAAGCAGCTGGCGCAACATCAAATCAATAGGCCCATCAATGGTAACATCTCCTGAAGATTAAAGAGAAACTCACTCAGAGGCAGAGAGGGAAGGTAGGGTGCTAATATAGTACAAGACCCAGCCAATGGAAAGAGATTTAATTGATGTGTAGAAGAGGGATGGATGAAAAGGGTGGGAGCTGACGATGTTGTAATGGTGTGCGTGCATGCGTGTGCGCCGAGCTTCCTTTGGTCAGCTGTTTCCATTAGTAGGAGTCTGTTTGTCTACATGTTTTCCACTATAACACCACGATTATTTATCCATCTTTTTAGGCCTGCATTTAGCACAATGCTCATTTGTACCTATGTGCATTAACATCTGTATCCTCTTGTCTGTCTGCATTTTTCCCCCCCAAACTCTTTTGTAATTTTTGGTGGTTTTCTCTCCATCTTTTGACCTCCTAGCTTTTCATTACACTGTTTATCTGCTCATCAGATTCTCTGCTCGATCCATTAAGATATGTGGGTCTATTAAAAATATATATAATGTCATTTGTTTGTTGCCCACACATTAATTTCAATAATATATTCCAGGATTGTGATTTCTATAATTTTGTCCCGTATAATGGAGTTCTACCACTACTACTCATCTCTACTCATCTGTCCTGGTTGTATAAGGGAAATAGTGTTAATATATCTCCAGTCTGATGCTTTTTGTAATGCGAAAATAAGGAGACCTCATCTGTGATGCTGATTAGTTATCCTTGATTCGTCTCCACTCTTACCCAAGCCTTCTGTCCAAACCTAAAAACCTATGAAACTGCGTACGCATCCCTTCAGAGCCACTTGTCACAGCCACTGGCGCTCTTTGGACTCACCCCAGTATTAAAAAAAAAAAAAAATCTAAATGAGAGCAGCATGTGGAGGAGGGGGGAGTATAGTTAGGAAATGTTAAAGGCATTCAAAAATATTCTTTCATAGCATGGAGACCACAGGATGGGGCCTGCGCTGAGCTGGGCTGTGTGGTTGCAGGCCGGGGTTTGTATGCTCTCTATCTGAAGCCACATCAGAGCCCTGAGCCATGTGTAATGTAATCTGGATGGGTAGAGGAGGGTTCCCCCTTGGATTCAGAAGAACCGCCGCTGAGGTGCAGCGCAGGGACCGGCGGTCGGTGATGTAAGATGGCACTTGGCGACAAACTATTATGGCTGCGGGTATGGTTACTATGAAACGGGCTGTTTTCTGCTCCCATTACGATCACTCTGCATCTGTTTCTGTGTTACTGCTTCGCTTGCTTCTTTTTGCTTTTGCTAATTCTTTTTGCCTCTAATAATATCTTTCATGTCTTCTGTTTCTGATGAGCTTTTTAAATTTCTCATCATATACCTGGATGGATATTAGTGTCTAAAATCAGCCTCTAAACTTGAACGCAACACGTCTTCAGCTCTGTTGCAGAAATCTTGGGAGCTGGCTACAAATACACTTCCAAATGTCGCAGCGCGGGATGTCGACGGTCTTTTCAGCTCGTTTTTTATGCACATTGTTGTATCAGCAGCACAGATGGCCTCCTCAGGATTCCCAACCTCGACAGTGCTCAGCAAGCTCCTGTAGATTGCATTCCTCTCCTTTTCTGTCGTTTCCCGTTCTGTCCATCTTTCCACCATCCTTTCTTCATCTTCGCTGCTCTCTCCGTCTCTTGTTTCATCTCTCCCTCTCTCTCGGTTCCTTTGGCGTTCCCTCTGCTTACTCAAAGTCTTGAGCAAACAAACAAGCAGCGGGTGGCTCGCGTCTCCTATCTATAATTCAAGCCAGTCAAACTACAGCGAGGATGTTTGCCAGACACATGAAGTGCATCTCTCAGCATCATAGCGAGAGAAAAAAGGAATATGTTTTACCATCATGGCTTGGACTCAACACACAGGGAATATCCCATCATCCAGCCGGGAGATTAAAATCATGTTTATAGCATTTCTGCTTTTAGTTGATCTAAAACACCACAGGGAAAGGCAGAGATGATATAACAGTATTGATATTATGCGATCAAATTTGTGAAGCCAACATATTAACAGGTTTTTCGCAGAAATGAGATTTCCTGTCTTTACTAACCGAATGAAATCACAATGAAAATGTTCCAGCTGTCGAGCGTCGCGTTGTTGCAGCGCTAAAGGGACACGAGAGGATATTCGCTCTTTCTGTTTTTTCTGTCTTTTCACTTCAGACTTTTGCTCAGGGACACTGATGCAGCTGTGTAACAGTAACTGACTGCAGACGTTATCCATCCTACAGAAAAGCATCGAATCCCCCCCAGAGACCAAGCCAAACCACTTGTGGTAACAACAACTTATAACGATAAATGAGTCGAGAGGAAAACCAAAGCTGTTTTTCCAGGTGTTTGGATGAAACTCCAGAGTATAGTTTTCAACTTGAAACTGTTCTCTTCTCCTGAAAGCAGTCTTGTAACATTCAATTATTTTTTTTTCTTTTTTTGAAAAGCACGACTTGAATGCCCTGGGTGAAGCAGTAACGTGAGAGCTCTATAAATTTCTTTAGATTTAAACTTCTGCCTGTTTGGACAGGTCACATGCTACCAGAGCTCTCAGGTAATATACATATATATATTTATTTATTTATATTTACAGTTTATTCACACAAAATCGGTTCAATTTAACGTTAATACACCTTTTTTCCCTCAGACTGAGTTGATCTGAAAAACAAAAAACAAATTGCCTTTCGCCTTTTCAAAAATTCTCTTTCCTTGCGCTTCCTGATTAAACTTCCTAGATTGATTTCTTCTAATCTTCTCATTTCTCAGAAATAAGGAGACTCGGGTAACAATTTAGTAATCTTTAAAATTCAAATAATTTTTTTGATGATGTAAAGGAAGTGTAAGGAAAGCGAGAAAGAGAGAGATTTTTATAAGCGGCAAAACTTTATTCTGGGAATTGATGCCATCGCCATGCCAACCTACCCGATAATATTTCTTATAAATATAAAAACCTTTTTTTTTTAAAAAGCTAACAGTCAGTTCTAACAGTTAATATTTAATGAAATGAGTCAACCAATTAGTCAGTGATCAAAATTAGTCATCTTTGGATACAAAAGGCTGCTTTAGAGAGTCATTTCGCCACCCAGAAAATTCATGCTTTTTTTTCCCCTGACGCCTCATATTGACAAATCAAAACTGTTGCAGTGGATGAAAGAGGAAGCTAAGTACGTCTTATTATTGTTTTTTGGTTTTTCTTTTGGGTGAACTTACCCTTTAATGACTAAACTTGGCATTATTCTGTCTGTGGAATCGAAACAAGTCGCGCGGCAGATCTCAGATTAGGTGGCGGAGACTTGTTGCA
The DNA here is from genome assembly GCF_013358895.1 of Oreochromis aureus. Taxonomy (NCBI): domain Eukaryota; kingdom Metazoa; phylum Chordata; class Actinopteri; order Cichliformes; family Cichlidae; genus Oreochromis; species Oreochromis aureus. The sequence continues at coordinate 24,477,582 of NC_052951.1, forward strand.
ACCTGCGGTGGAAGCGGTGTTATGGTTACCATGGCTACGGCACTCCTCCTGTGTTTTCTGGCTGCTCTGTGGTGAGCAGAAAGAGAGGAGTGGGGGGGTCTAGCTCAGCAGGTGGGCCTGAGAGGGGAAGAGGGGGTACAGTAGAGAGGGAGAGCAGAGCAGGTTAAGTTGCTGGGAGCTGGGTGGGGTTGGGGGGGGAGGAGGCGGGTGGGACATGCAGAGGAATCACTCCAGCCGCTGGGGTAAAAGGAATTAATCAGACAGCATAAATTAGAACATGAAAGGAGCAAGGGAGAGACAGAGTCACATTCACCCCTCCCTCTACACTTCCATCCGTCTACTTTTCACTCCATCCTGTCATTTCCGTGCTTTTCCTGCATCCGTCACAACCACCCATGTCTTCTTTTTGTCTCCCTAAATGAACTGAATGATCATATGAACTGTTTCAGCAATAACCAGCTCACTAACTCATTCCAGTCTTTCTGCTACCAATACAGATACTGTTTTAAGCGATCCCCTCCTCTAATGTCCCGAAGCTCATATTATTGAAACACACACACTAAATCAGTGATCAGCTGTGATTCAGGTAATGAATCACTTTAAGGACCCAGATGATTGTTTTATTACATTATTTTCCATTTTTTTCCTGGAAAAGTTATTTTTCGAGAGGACGAGCACACAAATCCAAATCCCCCCCTTTGTTGAATGCATGTCAGCATGCACTGAGACTTCTGCAAAACCCTTTCAAACTGTTTAGTATCTGCCCTGAGTTTCCACATTGGTTACCGCTGATGAAAAGCCTGTTTTCAAAACTGTTTGTTGCAGCGACTGTAATCTTTGGTGAAAGATGGCTCTTTAAGTGCTCCTCAGTCAGACTGCTTGATCTTTAAGAAGACAATGAAAAGAGCGCGCGTTGATTGGACAGCAGCCTCGGGGCTTGGGCTCGCTCCTGATGTCATCTGTTTGTGAGTCACCTCTTCCAATCAGTGTACATGTCTGCTGGTTTGTGTGCTGTCTGGCTGGGTTTGGGTTTATTTTTTCTCCCCCTCGCCACCTAAATGGTCTTGTATTAACAATCAAACAAACGGGGCACTTTATGTTTTTTGGAACTATAAGAAGTCGTAAAGCAAAGTTGAAATAACGAACAGATAAATCATCTCTACCTTTATTTCGAATCTTCAGCTTTCAAGAATTTTCTTATCTACTGATAAATATCACTTTCGGCATGCAATAAAAAACTGCCTGCTGATGTGTGAGAGTCAACCATATTTATAGGCCAGTTCAAATAAAGTTGTTTTATGTAACTCTATGCAAGTGTTGCAGGGGGTTTTCACTTCTTTAAATGATCATGTTAGCTGCTTCTTTAGCTGTTTTTAGCTCAGCACTTATGAGATATGATAAGAAACCAATCTTCTCATCTAGCTGGTAGCATGAAAGCCAGAAGTGTATGGTCGTGGAAATAATGCGTTTTATGTTTATTTCCACGAACAGAAAGGCAAAGCTGCAGTGATTCATTAGGTGATTAAAAAGAGAATAAAGTTAAAGCTGTATGAATAATCAGTTAACAGCGTTTGGTATTTTGTTATTCTCGAAAACTTGATTTTTGAGGTTTCCGATGGTTTAGATAAATACCTTCCTGCATGATCTATTATAGCAAAATGAATTTTACATTTTTTGCTATTTGTCGAGTAAAAGAAGCTTTCAAAAGAGAATGATTAAGTTCTGTTTTTGAAATAAAATGTCATGAGTGTTTTTCATTGTTTAATCTTTGTAGATGATTGGAATAATTATTAGTGACATCCTTAGTTTTAATAATTTTTTTTTCTTTAAAAAAAAACCCTTGACCTCGTACAAGCTCATGAGTAGAACTCCAATAAATAGACATTTGGTTTATTGGTCTGTACAACAAAGAGTGAGCAACTTCAAGGAAAACAGAAAATTCAGCCTTTTTTTTCATTAAATGTTCCAATTCAACAATATGAGAAAGTAATGCAACTAAGAATAACTTTTTCTAGTTCTGGTCAGTGTTTTACTTTGAGTTTCCACAGCAATAAAAAGAGAAATATATTATACAAATCAAATGTAAATTTGTGCAAAAACTTCTCACTTTTCAAAAAAGTAGATATCCCTTCATATTTGCCAAATCACCCATAGAGCGCAAGTGTGCATGCAAATAAAAAATAAATATTTCTGTTTGGGTTTGGGGGATGTTAAGGCCATTCAGCGCACTCTGCCCGCCGGTTATTTCTTTTGCGTGGCCTTCAATACGTCCCGTAACACAAATGCCACGGGGATGAGATGATTTCGATAGAAACATCAAAGCGGCAGATCAGACAGAAAGCACCGTACATGTGAAGCAAACCGGTGACCCGGAGGGCAGAAAGCATGTAAGCTGATTGAGTCGCCCGCTTCCCCAAAAACTTCACTCAAAAGCAGTTGGCTTATATGTAGAGTCAGCCATGTATGACCCCCTTGTCAACGCCCCGACGCCACAAACACAGACACAACACATGAAAGTTGCGTGTGCTGCAAGGGAAACGTCTTATATATATTGAAGTGCATTTCAGGAAAAAGGTGTATGTTTGTGTGTTATTTAAGTCTTTAAATTACACAATTGTGTTCATTTCCAGCTACTAGCATAGCTTTGCATGATTCAAAGTTCAAAATAATCCCTATTTAATCTATACTTGCCTTTGGGAGTACCCTCTCACTTTGTAAGGGATGTGACTCCCCCTTAACTGTAAGCAGCTTTAATTCTGATTGGCTGTACTTCACAAACTTGGGGGGGGGGGGCTGAACATTTAGAGCATTGTAAAGCCTGATCTTTGACTTATCTACATGTTGACCACATCCAGTATTTTAAGTGAATTTGTGTAGTCTGTGCCAGGGATTAGGAAAGCACATTATGACAACTTTAATAGTTTTTAAATGGATTCTTATTGGCTGGCATACATATGGTGAGCACTCTCTGCACAGAAGTTGGCAAGGAAAGCAGTCTTTTTCTTGCAGAAACTGGTTACTGGTCAGCAGTGTTAGAGCTGTAAGCTGCTTCTCCAATTAACAGATCGGACATTAAAGACATAAAAAGTTCACAAAGTGGCAAAAAATGTCCAGGGCTGATAGCAGAACATTTTATTTTCAAGTGGCAATACGTGATGCGTAACAATAGAAAATTGTAGGTGAGACAAAAAACAAGAACTAAATCAGCATTTTCCTCCTTCATGTGTCAAAAGACATTCTGAGGAGTGTTTTGTAGCTTTAAACTTAAGTAGTTGAGTTAGGAGTTCATTATGAGGTAGGCCATCCAAATGCACACTAAAATGCACATTTTTCACTTCTTTACTTTAAGCCCACCCATCACTTAAACCATTAAGTTTCACCACTGCACTTACTTGAGCTCCCAGCAGTGTAGCCGTCAAGAGTGAAACGCGCCGAACAACCGGTTTTCAAGTAGTGACATACAGAGATTTCTCGATTCACTGGAGCGATGTTTCGATTGATAATTACAAGATTTAGTAAATCTTTTCTTGAAACAAAAAAAGGGAATTAGTGAGAAAGAATCAGAGTAATTGAGAGAGCCGCTGAATCTCTCTTCATCTAGAAAGGAGGGGCAAGGGGGAAGTGCTTTCACTATGACCTGTGAGAGTCTTTTAATGTGGTATTGGGTGGCCATATTTGTGTAATAAATAGATACTGGCACAAAGGAAGCGCGTCACTGCAGGGGTTTTTTTCATGTGTGGCGGCATTTCCCATTTGGGCACATGGTCTGGTATTTAGGCTGAGTGAAAGCTGTGCTCTGCAGCCATAGAGGAAAGGTTTCACAATGAGTGAGCGATAGACTCGCTCAGTCATCTCAGCAGGGGGGGGACGGGACCACATAAACCTGCAGACGGGATCAGTATCACACTTTGGGGATCTTTGAGAAGAAGAAAAAAAACATTAAAAAATAAAGATCTCAAGTCTTAACCAGTACAGTAGGTAGGTGATTCTCCAAAAGGTCACTTTCTTGGCTTTGTTTACATCTTGATGAGTGGGTTAAAAAAAAAAAAAAGTCCATCACCAAAGCCACTAGATAAATCAGGTCAGATAAACACATCGAAGTTACAGATCGGGAACAATCCTGTCTGGCTTGGCTGACAGTAAATGCAAACAAAGACGCCTTTTCTGACAATGCTCTTATCAAACCGCTACATTTTTTTGCTTCTGCTAACAGGCTCCCACAAGACGGACAAACAGGGCTGCGGCCTGAAGTAGTCGTAGTATGTATTGTTCGAGTAAACCAAAACCCTGGAGGAAGTGCGTGTCAAAGAGGATTTATGCCTTGCATGGTCGCCTCATTTCCTGCCGACTCCGTGTGTCAATATTTTTGTTGCAAACTATCGCCGGGATGTCACAAACAACTCGTTGATTGCGGAACGCTCTGATCGAAATAAACAAGTACACCATTAATTAGCTCTCTGTAGGACCAATCATTAGAGGTAATTTGTGCAGAGTGAAACTGCCGCCGCAGTCTGAAGGAGAAAGTTGCCCGCTTGTCTGTCTCCGTCCACTCATTAAGGGAGTGATAACTCATCTCTAAATGCCATCACAGCGGTCGGATTTGATTTTGCACCCTGTCATATCCAGGGGCCGGCGCCAACTGCAGCAGAGCGTTGCCTCGCTGCGATGCTACAGCGAACCTCCCTACACGTCCCATCTCGGCTGCTTGGCAAGCTTAGGCAGTGCTACAGCCTCAACGACTAGTACTGCTGCCGCCGTCACTTATTCTCCTCCTAGGGCCGCTGACGAACAAAAGAAATGAACAAAACTTTGCTTGCAGGAAGCTCGTCACTCTTAAACATGCGACGTGAATCGAAAAAAGGACGTTAAACAGGAGCAAATATGGGCGAAGATTAGACAAATATTAGAGGTCCTATTATTATGTATAAATATTAGGAGTGGAAGTAGCAGTAGTAGAAGTGGAAGGAAAGGTTGTAGTTAGGGGACCTGATGGGCAATAAGATAAAAATAGTAATAGTTACAATTTTTGTCATTTGTATGTTTAAATATGTGAAATGAATAATTAGTTTGCATTATGTACATAAATCCAAACACTTGATAAAGACAGCTTCTTATGTAGCTCTTTTCATTTTTAAGTGCTTTTTTTTTCAGTGTGCCTCATTCACTTTAGGTTTTTTTTTACTGAACATTCACACAAACTCCAGTGAATGCATCAGGAGCTACGGGTGCAACGTCCTGCCTCAGGATACTTTGGCATGCAGACTGGAGCACCAGCCTTCCAATTAGTAGATGACCTGCTCTACCTCCATAGCCATCCAGTCTTTGCAGAACAGAAGAAAATACCATAAAGAGCAAAAAAAAAAGACTAAAAGGTCCTATGAATTGGGCTCTAAATGGTATATAGTGAAATCTGCAGACAGGGGGGAAAAAAGGAAATAGAAGGTTGGGGGATGTGTACTGCTGCTGAAGTTGAGACTAGCTCAGAATGTGAGAAAACAGCAGAAAAACATAAAAGATCATATGCATCTTTTCCTTCTCTTCGTATTTAGATTAATACTAACGCAAAACCCCAAAGAAAATGTGTTTTGTTTCTTGCTCTTCGATCCTCCTTAACACCCGGAAAAGCAGCCTTCACGTTTCAAATCAAGCTCCCGTCCTGACACTGAATTCATCGTTTTCATTTATTTTTACATTTAGCTTTACAGTTTCATATGCATAGTAATATGCATATGACAATAAAAAGCTATTCTATTCTATTCTATTCTATTCTATTCTATTCTAATACATATGGACACACATGCGTACAAATACTGCTGCTTACTGATTCATCCTGGCCACAGCCCAGATGTTCCAGTGGTGTGTGGCAGCAGTGGACGGCAGTGTGCAACAGCGTGTGTGTGTGTACTTGCATGCACTCCACTAGGCGTGTCCATGCTTACATGCATTCATGCATGTATACGAGTATTGATGTGTGTGTGTGTGTGTGCTCGTATGTGTGTGTAATTGGGGAGTGGGCGGGCTTGTTGTGGTGGTGGTGGGGGGTGTTTGGTCCTTTTTTAAACATAGCTGCGTTGTTATGGTTGCCTAGGCTTTGATGTTGCCCAAACCTCCTACTAAGAGGCTCTCATTTTCGGCTCCTGACTCGGGAGAAGGCAATGACTTCCAGATTGGGGGGACCTACAGAGTGCTCGCTACTCAGGATTGACTGCTGGGGTGGGAAGGGTTTTTAGGGGGGGGGTCAAGAAGGGCAGAGGAGGGTGCCTCGATGGCAGAGGAGAGGGTGCGACAGCTGTGCTCCGTAAATGTACTCTGCAGAGCAGATAGAGAAAAGGTACTGACATCAGAGACTCAGGTCTGCACGTGATGCTCACTGAAACACTTGCTGGCAATAAACTGTTTGCAGAACTGTTTTCAAAAAGTAAATAAATAAGTGATCCAGGAGACATTATATTTAATAATGCGCTGCATGTAACTGTACTGTGTGGAAGGCAGGATTGTCTGCTTGGCTCGAGCAACGACGGAAGAGAGAGTTGTCAAAACCTGCTGAAGTATTTGATACCGCAAGGAAATTGAATGCATAAATTAAATGTTTCGCGAGGTTAAATATTCTGGAAGCTAAAAACGTGTGTATGTGTGCATCCTCTCATGTAGATTTGTGTAAATTTCAGTCTCCGTGCAGAAAGTAAGACTTTCTGGCGGTTCGTCAAAATTCTGTGAGCCGTTTCTTTTGCAGAAACACATTAATCATAATCGTGTGCTCAAACTCACATGGGCCAGTTTCAGAATTGTTATACATTTCGTATAGCTGTGTGTGTTTTCATGCACGCACATTAATCTCATCTGAAAATCAAGTCTGATCTAGGGCAGGACTTTCCATGGGATCAAACAAACACAAATTCTCTGGTCTCTAGTGAGGCACTGCCACCTCATGTTCCCTCTTTCTCATTTTTTTTTCTGTCTCTTTTTTTCTGTGGTGCTTCTCTGTTTTGCACTTGCTCTCTGCATGCAGGTGTGGGGAATTTTACCGCGCCTTTACGCTCAGGTTTTTTTTTTAATCTTCCCCCCCCCCCGCTCCTGTTCACCCATAAACCCAAAGTCATTCGCGTAGTGAGAGTGTGTCTGTGCGTGTGGTGCGTGTTATGCTCGAGACGGTCGACCCTGCCCTCTGACCTCTCTGTGCAAAGCTTTGTGTCTTTTAAAGTTGGAAAAAAATTCAAATGCACTGCTTAATCAGTGTGAAATGATCATAGGTAACAAAACCTTGGTGTGTTGCTTCTGCATCAAACTGCATCAGCTGGAGACGGCTTTAGCTTCCACGCAGCATAAATAATCCCGGCTTCTCCTCCAGTTTATTCTCTCATAGCCGGATCGTTCCAAACAAAAGCTCAGTTCTTCAGTTTTCACTTTCCTTTTGCTCCATCCAGAGCGAGATTGACCCAAATTAAAATGATAAAGGCTTGATTAGTATCAGTATTCCTTAGCCTTCAAGAATTTAGTGGTCATAAACCACAGAAAGTGGAAATGACACTGTAGCATAATATAAAACCGACTGTGAATATAAAGTTTGTCAGTTGTCAGATTTGTATCTGTATCTAGTCAGTAAAATCTCAACTCATTTGATAGTATCATAAGAAAGGTTCTGCACAACAGTTTGATTGCAGCCACTTGAAAGGATTGCATGAGCTCTACTGTCCATACCTTCTATTTAATCATTTATACCTTCTTTTTTCAAATTTCCGCTATGCCAGGGCAAAGGGTGACGGTGAAAGAAAGAGTGAATGAACGTTTTGAAAGTGCCATCTCCATGAAATGTGAGATTAAAGACATTAAACTCAAAAGCACTCTCGAGAGAGAGGAGGCTTTAATTTCCGCTGCAAATATAAAGAGACGGAGCTACTTAGTGTGTCATCTGAAAACTAAAGAATACATTAAAGGAGGGTTTTTTTTCCCCCACTATAAGATCTTCTGAATCAAGGTGTGTGTGTGTGTCTGTGCGTTTCTTTGCACACGTGTGTATGCGAGATGCTTCCATACGCACACGCGCGTGTGCGAGGGTCAAGGTGGAGGGCCGTCATTACAAACAAGTGATGTCTGAGATCCCATTAACTCTTGTATTCAGCCGCAGATTTCTGTTCAAATAGAGAGGAGATAAAAGGCAGCAACAATATGCTGATAATTCAAAGGCCTTTCAAGTGAAATGAGACTACAGAGACACTGAGGACCACGTTTACGATTTCCTGACGCACTTAAAAAGGTGTTGCTGTCTAATTGTAATTTTTTAAAGTAATCGCCTCTTTGAAGTATTTAAATCTTTGATGTAATCAACAAATAGGAGCTTTATTATTCAGCGCAGCCGTTCTCGCTGGGGTTCGACACCGAGTTTCTTCACGTGCACGGCCGGTCGATTGATGTAGTTCACCCAGTTCAACCAGAGCTCCGCCACTGCTGCAGGAACTCGTGTTTCGTGAGCCGTGCGCCAAAACGCATCCTGGCATAGTGACATGGTTACAGGTGGTTCTTGAAACCACAGTAAGAGATTCCTTTTGAGTGTCCTCACACTAAACTGCAGGTTTACCTGCATCTCTCTTTTTAAAAGTAGTGAGTTTAGAAGCGTTGCGGCACACCAGAACAAACTCCCATCAGCAGTGAATGCAGATTAAATCAGCAGAAAAGGGGATGTGAATGCACAGAGAGATAAATGTATGCACAGCTATGCATTTTTAGGTGCACCCACCTGGTCAGTCACCGCAGATAGAGGGCATGGCTGACATTGTTTCCCGGCGACACAGATTCTGGGTATCTGATAAGAGCACACACTGGCCTTGAGTTACGATCAGCACTTCCTATAGGCGAAAGCACCCATATGCATGTTATTTTCCTATTAAAGAAATAAACTCAGGGTTCAGTTGGCCACAGTTAACTCCCCCCCCTTCCCTCTGTATTTAATATTGATTTGTACCATAAATTTATAACGCTTGGATGTATGTCAGTCTGAAGTGGTGGGTAACTCAACTGTTGCAAATTAAAGGGTGAATGAACTTTTCCCTCATCTGTTTGTCTGCGCGCGTGCACCGACACATGTGTGTCTATTTTTTTGCCTTTTTTTTCTTTCTCCAATTTACCAAAAACATAGCTGCAGGTTTACAGTCTCAGAGATGTCTTTTGCGTGTGTGTGTCCCACACATGCATGTACACGCTTGTCTGTTTCAGCAAAGGTAATTATGTGTAAGTTATGTGTGCGTGTGGGGGGTTGGGGGGGGATTTTTTTTTTTTTTTTAAACACAGAGGGGTTGATAATTATGGGTTAAATGAGTGCTCTCAGTCAGCCTCCCTGAGTGTGTGTAAAAAAAGGAAGGCACAGCGAAAGCCACTTCAAGGCCGGCTAATTACCCCGAGGAAGAGAGGAAACATAAATGGACGATTTTGCGGCTATAATGTTACAGCAAAACGGCTAAATCAACCTCAGCACGTGAAACAGAGCCACAGCTACTTTTGAAGGCTCCTAGCAGCCCTGAGTACATGTGTGTATGTGTGCGTGCGTGTGTGTGCATTTTCGCCCCATATGCGCAGGATCTGCCGAGAAGCAGAAGATGTGCGTATGTGTCTGTACGCAAACTGTATGTGAGTGTGATTTGTGTGCAGAAAAGTCACACTTGCTGAGTGCTGATGTTATTTAGCCTCTGCATTTCTGTCCCAGGCGGTCTTTTTTCTGTAACGTGAAGAATCATGTAGAGTTTTGTTGGTGCTCGCCACCTTTGTGTCATGAACATTCATTGCCTTACTTGTGGTTTTGACTCCTATTACAGGCAAAGTTTTTTTAATGTCATGCAACCTTTTTACCAGCTATACCAGTTCTGAAACTCTTTCTAGTTTTCCCCCAACCAAAGGCCTCATCTAACCCTACAGTTCATATCAACCCTTGTGAATAAAAAAGGACCCAAATTCAATTTTAGTGAAGAGAGAGGGAGAAGAAAAAAAATCAGCATGCTATCTTTGCAAACTCTTGTTTATTTTCCCTGCATAAATCACGTTCATTCCACACAGCGCTCCATATTTTTCCACTAGGTCATCCAGGCAGTAGTTTTACACCCGGTGCAGTTTGAGAACCTCCACATTCGTATGCCACTCACCGCCGGTGCCAGTTGCATCGTTTGGGGATTTTCCCTGCAAAATGTCAGTGATACCGCTGAATGTGAAGAAAAAAATGCAAAAATAAATTGCTTCCTTTTCCTTGGATAGAGTTGTGTGTCGCTCATAAAACGGTGTTAATAACAAGAGACGATTTATGCAGATCAACCACATCAATAACTTCACAGAGAGGCAACGTCGAAGAACATCGATCATCTTATTTGAATGCAAAGTTCTGCTGGGAAACCTTGACATTCATCTGACATGTCATCATTGTCATTGAAGAAAAGCATTGCCTTACAGCAGAGGGCTTTGTTTAGCACGACAGGGCGCCCTGCCCCTTCACAGAGCCAGTTTTTGCAATTTTCTTGGCTGGTTCGTTGTAAGATCTATGACAGCACAGCTTTTCTTCAGTGCAAAATATTGTTTTCATAATCAAAGAAATTACAGTTTTTTCCAAATTGCAGGAAGTTACCGCTCCCGTCTCTCGATGAAACATCTGAAAATAAACACCGAACAAAAGGAACTGCATCAGATTTATAGAACAAAACAAATCTCAGGTACTTACATTGTATTCCAGTATATTTATAACATGACGAGCTAACAGGACATTGAACCTTTTCCTTTTTTTTTGGTCATCTCCATAATTTTCCTCATAACTGCTTCAATCCATTGCTCATACCGAGGCTGCTGGCTTGTGGCTGCCTCACAGTACTGAATAGTTTTAGCTTTAGCTAAAGAGGTTGAGGGTGATTTAAGTGTCTGATTAGGTTTGTTGTTACAAATAACTTGCGTGGTGGTTCCCCATGTGGTTTACTTTGGCGATCTTTGCTGTGAGTGAACTTTCTTCACTCACAGTGAGGAGTTTCCACGCTAATGACATGTGAGCGTGTGACTCTAAGCGCACACGTGACCATTTCCCTGCACCGCTGTGTTGCAGACTGGCAAACGGACATACGGGAGTCTGACCAGCGCGAGCCGAGAGTAGCAGGAAAAGACAGAAAGCAAAAAGCTTTGACTCAGCCGTCAGACGCCTCAAATCACGATCTCTTTTAACAACCGGAGGATTCGCCATAGTGCAACCCTCAGTGCAGTCCAGATCTATCCAGTAGTTGGCTGGGGGTTGTAACAGTGTGGCTCACTGGTGTTTCTGGGAATGAAAATGCCATCAAAGCAGCAGAAGGGTCATTAAAAGACAGACGTTTGAGAAAATCTGACCCCAGTGAGTCATAAGAAGTAGAATGCCTTAATGGAGATTTTTAGCATTTAGAGCTGTGGAAAAGAACACAAATGAACAATTTAACTTATATTTTCAAATAGATGGCCATCCACATTAAACTAAAAAACAAACAATTGCTTGCCAGAAGCAACTTTTTGTATCCACGTCTGCCTATTTTGTCTCAGAGTTACTTTCATGTTCCCATAAATGTCAGTTTCCCATCTCTAACTTGAAAGGGCCAATGAAGTCACCTCGTTTGAGCCGATGCAGTGTTAATGTCCAACCTTCACAAGACCAGCTGTGCAGACTTCTGTGTTTTCACACATCCATCCTGAGCTGGCGAAGTGCAGACAGTCCCCTTTCCGTCTTCGACCCCACATGATTAACCACATGATATGCAAACCAGCAAGGCGATGCAGCTCCCCTGCCCATCTTCATTGACAAAATACTGGTCTGCCGGGTCATAACCTTAAAACTTACTCAATGTTTAACGCCTGCTGATTTCATTCTCTTGCCTTTGTTCTCGGCCTCTAAGGTGATGAAAGAGGTGTTTTGTACAATCCTTAAACCACGAGGTTTGTCCTCCGTCTCACTGTTTCTTCAGATCATTATGAATGCAGGTCATATTATCACCACATTTCACCTTCCTACTATGCAACGTGCTCCCCTGCACTTCTTCCCCCCCCCCACCACCACCATCACCAGCCCCATCCTCACACCTCCCCTTCGGCTCTTGAGCACAGAAGCAGCCAGTTTTGTTTTCACGGCATTAAAAAGCGGTGTAGCAGTTTGATCTGAGCTCCGCTGCCGGTTGTGCAGCATACACATGAGGGTCCGTTTCCGCACGCGTGTGGTCAGTGCAAGTCTTAAGATGCTGATTGATAGGAAAGGAGCGGTCTAAAGTTGTGTAAATGTGCAGTGTAACAGTGTGGAAGCTCTGCCTTTAAGTGATAAGGTGCTCGCTTTGTAACTCAGCGGGGGGTCTACCGAGCAGCAGCAGATCTGGCCCTCTCCACTGCTGATGTTACACACTTCACACATATGCACACTTATGCAAATAAATCTCAGTGTTCAAAATAAAATCGCTTGGAAAACTTCTCTTTTTTCTTTTTTTTAATGTTCGTGCAGAGGAAAATTAGCGCCTCTGCAGAGCCTCACATTTACACACATCCACCTGCTCGCAAACGCACTGATACTCGCACCGAACGGCACTATTTAAACTCCCCAAGAAAACAATACCAGTCCACACAGGGCCTGCTTCAAATGATTGCAGTGAAATTCCGTCCAAGGCCGGCCGGTTAGCTGCTTCCAACTTTGCAAACCGCTGTGACATATCGTATGTCAGCTAGCATGCTGCGAGCATTAGTAATAACTGGATTTCACGTAAGTTATTGAAAACCATTTGTAAACAGAGACATGAAAGCAAACAAGCTCGCACGCAGCCTCACTTGATCATCAAAGACTTATCGATCAAATAGTCCTCCTCCTCCACCTCCTCCTCCGCCTCCCCGCTCCACTGAAAACCAGTGTGAGCGAAGTACGGCCCATCTGTTTTGTTCCAAACCGTGTTTAAAATGTCCAGCTTTCTTCCTTTTCTTTCAGCCTTGGATGAAGTATAAGTGCACGCAAATCCCCCCAAAAATTCGGAGACACTTAACATTTGCATCTTCTTCCATCAGTGAATTATTTAAGAGGAGAACGCAGATTTTTTTTAAATAGTTCTTTTCATGTCTGGTTGCATCTTGTTATTTCTTTTGTAAGCAAATGAACGAAAGGAAAACTCGTGTAATTGCAAAGCTCTTTGATCGTGCTCAGCAGCGTTGGGCCGAACGGCTGATTCTGAATCTTGAAATCTCAAAATGCAGTTTGCAGAAATTATTTGTAATTGGAATAATATAGATTTTAGTGTCTTTGCTCTGTGATCAAATTAAGATACGTCTGGTTTTCCTGACTTGATTCCAGACAACTTGATTAGCCAAACTTAAACAAATACTTTTGTGGGTTTTTTTCCTTTTCAATGGGTGTATCTTAGATTATATCATCCTGGGTCTCTTTTATGTCTGTCACATGCAAAAGTCTTTATTTTTGCTTGGAAAATTTGAATTGTGCAAAATGTTCTAACATAAGGCAAAAACAGAGTTTTTTCTTCTACTCAGGGTTCTTGAAGGACATTCAAAGCTCTTCTTTTATCTAAATTAATTTGTGTTGTTGTTGTCGTCTCATCAACAGTCTAACAAAGTCTCGGTGGTACAGCAGTCTCACGGGATGCACCCGCTGACCTCCCTCCTGCCCTACAGCAACGATCACTTCAGCCCGAGTTCTCCTCACCTGCCCACAGACATGAGCCAGAAGACAGGTGAGAGCACACGTACACACCTAGTATAGAAACATTGTGCACACACTGTTAGTGGAGGCTTGCGCATGGAGACGCAGCTAAACAGACGTAGTTTTGGAGCTCAGTTAGATTTAAAAAGTCTCTACACAAGTGCAAGTAAACACAGACGTTCTCAGGACATCTGCCGAATAGTTGCTGAAACCCCGGTCCGCATACACACTGTTTGTGCTGTTGACACATCATTTGTCACATCTGTGCAGATGCAGCACACACACAAGTTTGTCACTTCACCAGAAGCACACACGAGAAATGTAATATTACAAATTTAATGCAGTAATATTTTTGCGCACTCCCTCTTTCATATGCACGCACACAGTATTTCTTTTTTGGCCCCCCCTTCGCCTGGAACATGGACACACATAGAAAGACACAGGCACGCACTCCGTGTGTGAAGTGGCAGCATCAGCTCCGTCAGCCTGTGGCGGTCTCATGGCTGCTCTGAAGTGGCCTGCTCCTCTGAAGGGACAGCCAGCCACACACACACACACACACACACACTCACACAAAAAGATGGAAACAATTAGGGTGACAATCGCACAAACCATTGCAGCAGCGCACACAAGGTTCTCCTTAGCAAGCACTACACATACAAACACACACTCTCCTCTGTTTGGAAGGCGCAAACAAACACACCCTGGCATTTGCAACACTATCGGGTTTTGGACCTGCCTGTGGCAGGGCCCGAAGGGTGGCACAGTGGGTTTGTGCAGCATTTCGCTTTAGTGCGAAATGTCACAACTACCGGCCACGTTTGCTGAATGTGTTCCCCAGAAGATGGCTCATCAAGCTCCTCAAAAGTATACAGGTTACTGGCGATTTCCTTTTTATTTTAAACACGCTATGTGGATTAACGAGTTTATGCAATTGTTACAATCGCAATGGTTTTTGTTCTTGTGCAACCTCGCAGGAACATGAATACTCTTGTTAAAAATAGCCGAAGCTTAAATAAGGTCCATGTGAGCCATGTGAGCTAAGCACTCTTGTTACTCCTGTTAACGCTCATTTTTTTAAATAAAAATTGCCTCTACATGAAGTCAGTGATTGGTGATTTCAGGGATGAAGACTCCAGAAACCTGCCGTTCAGGCCTTTAGCCAATCAGAAGAAAGTTGTCTTAAAACAGCTTGTTTCAGACACAGGGTGAACTGATGCACCAAGGCTAAACATTAAGATAAATAAGCATTATTCTGACCCTTGAATTATGCAAAACTACTCTGTAGTACTCTTTAACCTTACAAAGGGAGAGGAGGAGAAATGCAGAGTTCTCACACATGGTGGCTGACTAAAGTCATGATCATGTATGTCGGTGGGGGAAACTTACAGAGAAATGAAACTATAAGAAAATTTATTTAGTTATTATTTGATGTAATTCTGTGGTTTCTTGGTAAAGTGTGAGCACCGCTGGAGATAGAAGTTTCAGCTCACAGTAACAACCAGACGCTCATATGAAAACGCGCCTGTGAACGAGGGGTGTGAAGAAACCTAAATATTTCTTTTTGTTTGCTGTGCTGTACATTGTAAAACAACAGTCAAGAGTGTTAATGATCCCCTGTGAACACAATCAGTCACAAAGAAAGATGAAAATTGTAATGGTGACATGTGCAGAACACAGCAAAAGGTGCTAAAAAAAAGATCGACATGCGGTGTAGCTATCCCACGGTTCAGAGAAGTTACAGTTTAATGCTGCTGAGAGCCTTAAAATTGTCGTCCTGATGTGGAGATATGAAATCCAGTGGTCTTCTAGCGCTGCACGGATTTTCCTCAGGAAATCATTTATAAACTCTCTGAAGTTTACAGAGTCTGTGCGAGATTCATTGAAGGATTTTGTCCTCTGTGGTGACGTCCAAGAGAGAACAGGAAAGAGGAGGAAACAGAAATGGAGAAGAGGCTGAGAGCGAGAGACGAGAGTGAAGAACAGACTGGAAAAAAAAACACTGAGAACAAAAGTCTTTTATCGGCTCTGATTAGGTGTGAGACAGTGCGAGACCTCGGGCGATCTCCTGCCTGTTCTGTCTGGAAATCCCCCTTTTTCCTCCAAACACACTCCCGCTTGTCTGGCTTAGAGAGTCTGTGTGTCTTTGTGTGTGTGTGTCTAACACAGTGACTCAGCCCGTAATGACAGACTGAGCCACCTGTTTGTTACTTACACACACACAAACACACACTAACACCTGGCTGCCACATCTAACCTTTCTCAGACCATCTCACCTGAATTATTTTGGCTCCGCTTCCACAGAGGAACACCGTGGTGCATGCATACGCACGCCACCTTACCTCACTTCTCTTTTTGTCTGTCAGCTGATCACAGGTTCGGGGGTTACCTCACCAGTGATGTCAGTGTTTGGCGCACCTTTCTTCCTCTTTGTGCATTGCTTAAAGGGGAAATGAAGGGACCTGAGCTATTTCTTTGGTTTTATATGTTAACTCTTGAGTGCTCGGTCTCTGGAGGCTTTTTTGGCCTTTTGGCCCTTCATCTTTACACGTGTCTATTAAGCCTCCATTGCAGACACGGACAGCTGGCATGCCCCAGGAGTCAATCCTGTTATTCTAGGTTCTTGTGTAGTTGGTAAATGTTAAAGCAAATTCTTCCCAACAAGTCTGCACAGTCACAAAAAGCAGGCACACACATTGATGTATACTCAAATCCTCCCACTGACCACCTGATAACGTTTACCTAAGCGGTCCCAAGTGGACTTGCACAGCAAAAGTTTAACCCATGCTTAAGTAATTTAATCACAAAGTGCTACTTGCTCTGTACAGATGTTTGCTTTCCCCTTGAGTTTTATCATTGAAGTTGACACGAGGAGGCTAGCAGTGCCAAAATCTGTCGTTTTTCTAAGGAATACATTTTGGCAAAATCCATTTCCTTTCTAATATCTTGACAGCTAAAGTTACCCGCATCAGTCTGGTGGAGGATTTCGTGACACTAGCACTTTAACGGAAGTATCAGATTGCAAACTTTTCTCAGGTTGACTCCTATAATCTTGGTCACCTGTGCTCTGTTTGTGTCAGACACAAACATGATTCATGCTTTGGGCTGTCAACATGGTATCCTCACCTCAGTTCAATCATCAGTCCAGTCATTCCAATCTTTAAAATCACAGCTGATGGAGGAAAATAACACCAGCCTCGACGAGGGGGAAAAAATGCGTTGATTTTCATGCTGTGGCTGCTTTTGGAGTTTCTGTTTTCTGTGTGAAAAAGGGTTAAGGATGGGGTTACCTGCCACCCAGGTAAGGTCGCAGCATGTTTAATAGAGTATAAAATCCCGGCCTTCAACGTGTGCTAGTATGTGGGAGTCTATTTGGGTCGGGCTGATATAAATTTGAAAGTGAGGCTTCATGCGCACTTCCCCGTATTGGTCCGGTTTGAGACTACGCTAAAAGGGCAGCAACTGTGCATGCATTCTCCAAGCACACACCAGCGAACGCAACTCTAAGCTCTCTGTGTGTCTACAGGGCTGCATATAGCTCCTCTGTAACAAAGCCTTGTATTACATGGAAATGTTCATTGATAAATCAGAGGTGAGACGCATTAGTCCACTCACTAGTCTGAAATCAGCTGAGAAACTGGCTAAAAAGTGTCCTGCGGCGAGGCTGCATGTTGTCTTTGTGTTTACCCATGTATGTAAAAACCCACTTGTGCCTGACTGCTTATCTCCTGTGAAATTGTTTTATTGGCGTCACAGAACGTGCAGGCCCACAGCAAAACCTCAGTAATATAAAACAGGTAGCCGATAAGATAAGACGTATTTTATCTATCCTGAAAGCTGGAAAGCTTCTGTGCTACAGCAGCCAAAACACAGAAATAGCTTAAATAAAAATGACACAGCTCAGTAAATAATATACAATAAGACGAAACAAAATGGCTCATTAAGATGAAAATTACACAAAAGAGAGAGAAGCTCAGTTAAACAACGAGGTCATTTATAAAAAACTCTGTTTATGCTTTTTTATTTTGCTTTTAGTTGAACAATTAACAAATTATGGTTACAAATTTCCTCTGGATTTTTTGACCTTAAGATGACTTTGCTTACTCTCCAGGCTTGTGATTGTTATTGCGTCATCCGCATCACTTCGAGTAAAAGGTCAGGAAGGAAAGAGCTGTGATTACAGTTTTTTTTAAATTTATTTAATCAATCAGCTACTTTGAATCTTTCTTGTGGCCTTGGGCCTTTCTTCAGAAGCACCGCACCATCGACGTGTGAAAGTTCATCTTTCCTGTTGTTGTTCTGCTCTTTGTGACATCATTAGAGGCAATAAGAAATTCCTGTGAGTGGATGTCAATGTTAATGACAAACATCACAATACTTGTGGGTTTATTTCTGGGTTTTGTTTTTTTTTTTTTTTTTTGAACAGTTAAAGATATAAATGTTCTTTTTTTAATATCCTTTATTGTACACAGAGCCTACATCTGTCATTTATTCTCACCACACAGTTTACTTCCTGTGTTATTTCCATCACCACCCACTGTCTGTTTTCACTGCTGCCTAAATACGGAGTTGCCTTACCTTTAGCTATATTTCAACTTTACAACCCCCTTAATTTTCCCGTTAATTTCCCCTAAAGTAATGCACATGTTGCATCATCTTTCTCGTAGCCTGTTTCACCTGTTTTATTCAGTGTATTAAAATTGGCTGTTAAAGTTGTCAGCAGAAAACATACAGCGGGGGAAATACTTACTTGATCCCCTGCTGAATCGCTAAGTTTGCTCACTCACGAAGAAATGATCGGTGTCTAATTTTTTTATGGTAATTCCATTTTAATGAAGAGAGACAGAATATCAATCATAAATAAATTAAAAAAACAAATTACATCAAAGTTATAATTTGATTTGTATGTCAGTGACTGAAATATGTATTTGATCCCCTACAACCCAGACACAATTCTGGCTCCTACTGACTGCCTGTGTGGCCCAGTGGAAAACATTTGATCAGTCATCAATTACAGAAAGCATAAAGCGCTTTTTAAAAATACAGAATCAATTTCTCCCATTCTAATCTCTCCACCATCATGTCCAAGACCAAAGAGCTGTCAGAGGAAGTCAGGGACAAGCCTGTAGCCCTGCACTGTAGACCTTGGTGAGAAGGTGACACCTGTTGGTGTGATTATTCAGAAATGGAAAGAAATATAAAATGACTATGGATCACCCTCAATCAGGGGCTTCAAATGTGAGGGTGATCATGAGAAATCGATCACGAGAAACTGGCCTTCTGCCCCAACCCCCAGCTGATTGGGACAGAAGGCCAAAATAGAGCTCAAAATCAAGATGTTTGGAGGGAGAGAAATGCTGAGTATGACCCAAAGAACATCATCAGCACAGTCAAGCACGGAGGTGGAATCATTATGATTTGAGGCCGTTTTCCTGCTAAGGGTACAGGATGACTTCAATGCATTTAGGGGCCAATTAATGTGCCAGGTACTGTAAAATCTCCTTCCCTTAGCCAGAATTCTGGAGTTGGGTCATGGATCGGTCTTCCAGCATGATAATGACCCAAACATATCGCTAAGGCAACAAAGAAGTGGCCTAGCCATTCTCCAGACATCTGTCCTGTTTCTGTAAAGAGGAGTGAGCCAAAATCCTCCCTGACATGTGCGCAAACCCGGTGACCAACTAAAAGAAATGTTTTACCGCTGTGGTTTCCAACAAGGGTTTTCTCCACCATGTTTTGCTTGTTTCAAACACTTACTTCACTCAATGACATGCAAATCAATTTATAACATTTTTGTGATGTGTTTTGGTTAATAGTCCGTCTGTCTCCATTAAAATGAAACTATCATAAAACAGTTTTTCGGAAGTGAACAAACTTGGATATTCAGCAGAGGATCAACTAAACATTTCCTCCACTGTAAAACTCCAACCCAGTGAATATTTATGAAGTATTTAGAGAAATTTCAGTGACAGAAAGATCTTCGTTAATCCTAGGTTTAAATTTAGGTGCTGCACAGTCACAGACACTGTCATACCTAAGCCCCACTTTACGTCACCGAGAGACTTAAAATTAGAGGCTGCAGTGGCAATGACAGGAATGGAAGGATAACCAAAGAGCTTGTTAACAACACTGTGTTTTACTCCTGTTTTTTTGCCACCCAAAGTGATAAACTTTAAACAGTCTTGTAATTATCTAACACATTTATTTGTCTGACAGATGAAACAATCATAATGAAAAGGCAAAAATCATGGACTTTAACTAATTTTCACATTTAGAAAAAAGGCCTGGAACTTCAAACTTTTATACATCTAATTCAAGTTAAGCCTGTTTAAGCTTCAATGTCTTACCAATAATCCATCATTCGTGTAGCACCTTTCAAACTCAAAAATACAGGTGAAAGTGTTTTACAACCTGAAAAGGAAAGCAGGAAATTTCACTGTCAGTAAATCCAGGAGATTCGAACGCTGCAGTGACCTTTCTGCTGGGTTGTGTTTGACATAGTGTGACCCAGCTGGTCGGTTTAGTAAATTCAGTCATTTCTCCAGTCAAGCGTAACACCGCGTGTGATTCAAAAGTGGAACATTCCCTTTAGATTGGGCAACATCTCGCTTCAGATATGACTGTTTGTAAGTAAAAATTGTATTTATAGCACGTTTGAAGACAAATATCACAAAGTGCTAAAAGACAAAAATGGTTAAAAAAGTAAATGAATAATAAGAACAAAAAGTTACAAGTTTCAAAAGATGACTTTGGAGTCCACAGATCTCAAGCTGAGTGGGAGCGACGTACAGAGTCTCTAGAAGTCCACAAAACCTTAGGGACCTGCTGTGGATGCAGGGATGTAAAAACCAGAATCTTAAAGTAGACTCTGAAGCAGCTGAATTAGCAACAGTGTTAAATGACAGTACGTAAGGTTCAAATTCGACTCGAGGTTTTATTGAGACAAGTGAACAAGGAATTACAGTAAAGACGCGATGATGACATAAAGACACGAACAGCAATTTCTAGTTCAGACCGTGATGCAGTAGGGCTGAACCTGGCAATGTTTCTCAAGTGGGGGAAAAAAAGGAAGACAATATTTGCCCAGACAATAGATTATAAAATACAGAGAAGTGAAACATGCCTGCTCACCCTCACCCTGCCATGTGATTAACACTTACTGTATGCTATTGTATGTATTACTGTAAATCGGAACGGGGGGGTGCGTGTGTGAGACAGTCTGTTGTCATATAGCAAGCTTTGATTACTTCTGGAGTGCCAAGCGTGAAATAGCTGACGAGGCTGGAAATCAACTTTTTATTTATTTGTTTGTTTGCAATAAATGAATAGTTGTTAATGCAAATTTATTTAATCGTATTTTTTAAATAGTGATTATAGTTCCAAGCTTACCGGAGTAATTGAGACATAAACATCTCAGATCAAGAAGGTTCCTGGTTCGAATCCCGGTTGGGGCCTTCCCATGTGGAGCTTACACGTTCACCCTGTGCCTGCCTGGGTTTCTTCCCATTGTCCGACATTACATGCAGGCTAACAGGTGATTAAACTGGCTGTGAATGTGAGGTAGATGACGTTATTGAAGTGTTTAGAATAAAGTGCTGCATGAATGTGGAATATAAATGCAAGTAAATTTAATTATATTATAGTCACATCAGTTTAAAGTGCAGGCTATTAACTATTTGAGGCTCTTTAACCTGTAGCGCTTTTCTTCATTAAGCGATCGCCTTATTTTGAAAAGAAACGAGTCGCTGTGCAAGAGAGACGCAGTGAAAAGAGTATAAAGACGAATGAGCGCAAGAGTTAAAATAATAGAGTTAAATTGGGGTAAAAATGCAAAGCGTTAAATTATTTTAAATTGGGTCATCGGAGCCTGTTTGTGCTAGCTGTTACATTTTTTTGAATTGGAAGCGAGAGTGTGAGTCACCCTGTTTAAAAGGAGAGACTGTGTATCGACGATGAATAATAAGAAAAAAATAAGAGTCATATTCGACAATCTGTAGTTTTACACTGTAAAAAACTGACTTTTACTATTACTGCAGCTTTTGATGTTTGCACTTAAAAAAAAGGAAAGAAAGAAACAGTTCCAGTACTTGTGTAAAATTTGTCAGCACTTATTACTGCCCTTACTGTAACAAAACTCTGCACAGTTTCTTCTGGTCTTTGGGCTCTTTTATGTACACCACACTGGCTGATTGTCAAGTCATTTAATGGCTCAGATGCTGCATCGCTTTCACTCTCAGTGGTTATAACCACCGCGGCACATTATCAGTGCAGGAATACTATTTTCAGCTTCTCGACTCTCAGTTTAACATGCACACGTTCTAATACTGAGCTCACACGCAGCCACTTTGACTCAAATGGTTCCTCTTTGAAGTGTTTCCCGAGACGCCAACATGGAGACCGTGAGATAGTTGCTTCAGTTGTTATTAGACGGCCACGCTAAAAGGGGCATTCCAAAGAAAACTGCCCCATTACTGCTGCTAATTTTCCCCTTCAGGTTTCCCAACAGCAGACAAACTGATAGCAAGGGCAAAAAGGTGACTTACAGAAACCATCATCAAGTTTCCTTCGCATTAAGGTGTGAAGATTAACTGCTAAAATAAAAATTTGTGT
This sequence comes from Oreochromis aureus, assembly GCF_013358895.1. Classification (NCBI taxonomy): domain Eukaryota; kingdom Metazoa; phylum Chordata; class Actinopteri; order Cichliformes; family Cichlidae; genus Oreochromis; species Oreochromis aureus. The sequence continues at coordinate 24,499,864 of NC_052951.1, forward strand.
GCAGTTCGCATGTAGGATTTTGACTTTGATGTTTGCCATACAGTCATTTTAGGGAAAATGGGTAATTTCGAAAAAGGATGTTAAGTTTCAATATCACAAGAAGTATTAGCATCTGCTGTTGTTATTACTGCCGATCACATGTTTTCAGAACATTTGCACTCGAAGGGGTTAACTAGGCAGTCTGACACTCTCATCAGATTAAGCATCTTTAAGTTAACCATGTTGATAGTGAAACTCACATGAGGGCACATTCAGATTGTTACTAACAAAGGGACAAAATGGCCCATGTTGGTGATGCTGGTGAGGCTGTGCAATTGTTCTTCTGAGGCAGCAAACGGTGCTGCAAGCTGCATGCTCCAAGATGTGTGTGTGTGGAGTCCTGGATAATTTAATTTGTGGCCACCAGATGTAATTATTTCAGCCACTACTTCTGAGAAATGTCAGTTTGGCATGGCAGATGCCTAAAAAAACACTACAATACCCATGAGCCTCAGTCGCTGTTGCCTCAGAGAGGAAATGGTAGAGATATGAAAAGGCTTTCATGCTGCAGTTGAAAATAAAACACAGTGTGACCGTGTTCTCAGCAGTCTAGCAGTTTAGCATACATACAAGTACCTGTAGGAGTTTTTTTCATGGTTAACTTCTGTTTTCAGAGTTTTTATGTATGCAGATGTGTACTGTACCTTCACCTTTTTAGCACAGCAGCAGACATTTCTGACACATTTCTTAATCTCGTAGAGTTTCAGTTACATCTAAAGTAGTCGCAATGAGTCACCTATGAGTATGTATGGGAAAAAATGCCACTTTGTAACTTTATATCCTTGTTAAGATAGCACATACCTCATTTATCATGTAATTCATATGTTTATAGCAGCCAAACCTTTAAACACAAACTAAAACAAAATATTAAAGTGGAAAAAAGAAAGCGCACGCTTACTATTTCCATAGGATTTTAGGGGGTACGTAGCAGCCAGGCACTGCTAATCAAATCCATTTCATCAATCATTGATCGTGAACCAGTGTCAGCATCTGTGTAACAGCGGTTTTGGTAGTTTGCTCCTCTGGAGCAATGTCACAAGACTGTGCAATGCTCAGAAAAACTGCAGAAACTCAAGAGCTACATTTCAGACTCTAGAGGCTGTTAAATGTTAAAGTTCATGACCGTACATTTAGAAGAAGACTGAATAAGTATGGCTTGTTTGGATGTGTTGCCGGAAAAAAGAACATGGTAGCATGGGTTAGGTTGAATCGGCGATGAAATCCTCTGTAGAGTCAAATGTGAGGACGTCTGTCTGACAGCTAGAACTGGGCCAAAACTCGATCATTCAACAGGACAGTAATCCCAAGGAATCGAGGTGTTGCAATGGCCCAGTCAAAGTCCAGACCTCAGCCTGATTGAAATGCTGTGGCAAGATTTCAGGAGAACTGTGCCTCCAAAACTCAAATAAAAGCCCAATATGACAAAACAAATATCTCAGCAAGGTAAAAAGAACACAAGCTACAGTAAAAGTAAAAATAAGTTATTTAACTAAAATATATATTAATATTATTTTTAAGTACATCAAATCTGAATGTGATATAGTAAAATAGTTTCATGTAGTGGAACAGTGTAAACACTATAAAGCATAATAAAAGAGAGTAAAAAAATTGTATTAAAGGTAGAAAAACAGCAAAACAAGCAGAGTAGCACATAAGTGGCACCCAAAACCTACTTCTACTTATTGTCTCGGATGACACAAATTGTTGCAAAATGATACAGCACTTTGCCACGCAACAAAAAGTCCCCCCCCCCGACCCTTGTTTTGCTGCCGTTGGTTGTGCGACTGTTATTGTGCAGCAGCAGCAGTTTTTCGTCAGTACGAGCACACTCTGAATGTAAGCCTGATGTTTCCAATAAATGGAATTTACCCCTCATCAAAAACTTCTATATGTTGAACAATCTCTGAAGGGAAGTGGCTGCAGCAGCCCAAAAGTCCCTTCTTCTTCTTGATATACATACAAAGCGGCGTACTGAGCGCGCTCTGTGGCTACTTTGGCTGGTCAGCTAATCATTACTGTACTGCTGCGGACCAGTTTGAGTCAAGCACTCGCTGCAGCATTTTTAGATATTCTGTGTGAGTGAAGCTTAACAAGTTTAACTAAATACTCAACTGCTTACTTACACTTCATCGTGCACGCAAGGTGAAGTTTGTTCACACAAGCTGCATGAATAAAACTGTGAATTACTGAATGACATTATTTTAAAAAAGCAAGAACAAAGAGACCGATGAAGACTTGCAACTTGAAAACGTCGCCATTAAATACTCGAAAGGTGTGCAGGGGAGGGAAGGATGACAAGGAATGAAGGTGTAATAACGAGGAAAAAAGGATGAAAGGGGGATTTAATGAAAGAGGGAGAGGCGCGAGGGATGGGAAACAGAGAGGCAAAAGGGTCAAGATGGGGTGAGAAGCAGGGCAGAGACAAGCAATAAGAGGAGCCCGGACAGTGGAAGGGTGGAGGGCACCAGGGGAGGGATGTGGGACAAGAGGAGAAGGGAGGAAGGGCGTGGTGGGACAGACAGAGGAATGGGAGGAAGGGTTGAGCGGTGAGACAGGTCGACTGACTCAGTCTCATTCCTGTCATCCAGATTTATAGCGGCTCGGGGTCCCGAAACAGGCCCGGAGCCGCGGCCAAATTACAGTCATCTAGAGCATTCCTCTGCTGCAAACACAGGTTAGCAGCCGGGCCGCGCTAAGTGCTAGGTGCTGCCTGTTGACAAATGACTTCCTTTGAAGGGCACAAAGAGAGAGAGAGAAAGAGAGAGACTGGATATTTTCTGTGTGAGGGCACAGAGTCAAGCAGTCTGTGTTTCTTTTGTTCGAAAACATTTCTGCTAAAAGTAGAGACAAAGAGTGTTTGTTTGGATGCTCGTCTGGGTGTGCGTCTGCCCGTGTCGCTGTGGGTTTTTAAAATGTGGCCGCTTTTACGACAGACCCCGACTTGTGTAGAATAAACCAGTGAAACCGACTGGCATCACTGGTTTCTAGTGGAAGACACAAACACACACACACACACAGAAAGACAGAGTATGCCACAGTGACCGAGAATACGTGAGTCAGTGTGTTAACGTGTTTAATGCCAGGTTCCTATGCTGCTTACACTGCTAAACCCATCAGACCTGTGGGCTGGGGATGTTCAAACACTGAGAAAACCCTGATTACAATGATGTTAATGTGTGTGTGTCTGTGTGTCCTCCAGGCGTTCACAGGCATCAGTCCCAGGACCTCTCAGGATATTACTCCCTCCCTCCTGGTGGCGTCAGCCAGATCACTCCCTCGATGAGTTGGTGAGTCAAATTAGCCCCTTTCTTAAATCAGGCGGGCGATACGTACCTTTGCAAACTTCACCAGTCTGTTAAAGGGATGTCATTCAGGTGCTCACATCAAAGTTCAGACACAGCACAGACTTTCTCTCTGTCTCTCCTTAGTATTCATACCATTTGTTGTACTTGTGCTTCAGTGCTGTGAGACATTCACACTCTTGAGATAGATCTCTCTTATGGATGGGGAAATAGTGAAAATGCAAGAAATAGTAATTGAGAAAAGTCGTCATCTCGCTGCAGCTGATTTAAGAATTAATGTCATGGTGTGCGTGTTATTGATATTTGCGTCCCTCTTCCAAACAGTCGTGTTTTATAGTGAGCTGAGCAATTCAGGGACACATGATAGAGATTTACAGCTGTAATCTTCTGCGTGCCTGTCTGCTAATGTGACTGCGTTCAGTTCAGACTTGTGTTATGTTCTGTAAACGTTACCAGGTCTGACTTGGTAAAATTGCTGTTGTGGCTATTATGGAAAAGTGACCAGATGTTGAAGCCCTGCACTGGAAAAGAACTGCATGTCTGCCTGTCTGCACAGGACTTTAGATCATTTGTGTCATTCCTAACTAAAAGTGGGACAAAACAATGCCCTACCCTCTGAATCCAATGGGGGTTTTTTTTCATGTTTTCTATGCTTTGGTGATGTCTGATGGACATTTTTCAGTATTTTCCACCGTCCTATAAACCTATAGGGATGTCAAACCCATTTTACATTGTGTCCCACTTTGATCTTAAGTGGGACTGACCAGTGAAACTCGTCTTTCTGTCAGTGTAAAGAAGTTTAACTGCACATTTAATCCCTGACATATTTTAGTGTTAGAAAAAGAAGTGCAGTTTCAACAATACAGCTCAGTTTTTCTACAGGATAAAGACATGTGGCTTTGGGTTTCAATTGTAAGAATTACATGTGTAAAATTACAGAAATTACTTTTTTCTTTTTTTCTTCTTTTTTTAACTATGAACCCACTGTAAAAGTCATACATTTCTATAGTATACAGTAAAAAAATATGAACTTTCTGGTAGTTATTTGTTTATCTATTACTTATTTTCTTCTGTGAAGCCATGGAGAAGACATACAACTAATGAAAACGCAGTTAAAAATCTAAATAAAATGTCCCATTTTCCAAAGGCATCCAGTGGGCCAAATTGGTATCTTTGGCAGGCCAATTCTAGACCCCGGGCCTTATGTTTGGCGCCCCTGCTATAGACTAAAATTGTCAAAGAGAAATATCAAAAAGAGTTATTAGTTGAAGCCACAAATTAAAGCTACACTATACTTTGCTCCAGCATAGTAATCATAGTAAACTGGATATCTGTTGGTCAGAAATATCAAAGATATGTGAATGTCATCGTTATAGTTTAGGCTTCTTAATCCAATCAGTGGTGTTCTTCTGGACCAGGTTTCCCATCATAAACTTGTAACTAACCATTAACCCCACCAATGTTCCTCTTTCAGCCTGATTAAAGGAGCCGCAGTGGCCTCCAAACTGTTATCCCCGGTTCTTCCCAAACACCGTTATCATTTCATTGACCTATGCCGATGTGCATACATCACAGGTTCATCTGGTGTCAGCTCAGATAACCCGTTGTCATGGAAGCCACAGCCTTTGATCATGTTTGTTGAGGGCTTCGACCCGTGGCCTCTGGTTAAAACATAATGAGTGCCGACAGCTGCAACTTTTAAATGAAATGTCAATCAAAGTAATGGTGATTGGCCTCAAGAAAGTCCTCTGCAGCACATTTTCTCTCTATATAAAGAAGCTTTTTGTGATCTTTAAACTGAAGGATGTTGCTATGAAACACGTCTTTAAAGATGTCCTGATGGCTGCAAACATCACAATCGGGTGGGTTCAAAGATTTCCAAACAATGAAGAAAATGTTTGTTTTGGACTTTTAGCCACTGCACTGTGTTTCTAGTGATAAAACTCCTTAAGTCTGTTTCTCATGGGCTCAGAGCGACCACAACGGCGATGCAGAAAGCTACGCTGGACACCTAAAACGGGCACATCTGTTCCATATTCAGTCATCCAGGTTTCCATCCATTCAGAGCTGATTGTGAGCCTCCAATGTCATGCTGGTTGATTGTGAACTTATAATGTCAAACTTCCCATTGATTTATGGATCAACACAAATCCATTTATTCCAACCTACAGCATCTGTGCCTGGACAAATCCCCTCTTAGAATAGTTAAAGGCTTACATCAAATGTCATGGAGATTTGGGATGAAAGCTTAAAAAGTTTTTGTGGGCATTAGCTTACATGTGTGTGTGTTTATTTTTTTTTTCTTTGTGTTTTCTTTTTTTTGTGCTCCTGTAGGACGAGCTGCCCGTCCCTAGATGTTTCTCAAGTCTGTGCTTTCCAGGGGTTTTATCTTTTTCAGACAAGAGCACTTCATCATGGATTTTCACAAGTATTACTAACAGTTAATCTCCTTTAACCCAGATTATCTGCTTTGTTTTGGCCCCTTATAGTGTGCTTCTTTGTGGAAGGAGGAGGCGGGGATAACATGGAGAATGAGCAGTTAAATGTCAAACTGTTGTTTTCTGTTCTTTCTCTCTTTTTTCTTTAAGTCCCGTCCCTCCACGACCACCTCCAACCATCCCTTTAGACTGTTGGCTGGTTAAATACATTACATCAGGAATTATATAAGCTTTTACCTCCTGCTGACCAAAGAGCCTTGCTTTAAGTGATGCAGACATTTAAAATCAAAATTGTAAGCTGTTATCAGAGAACGGAAAAATAACAAATAAAAGAATATGAAGAACATGACTATTAACCTTATCTTCTATGAATGAGCAGCTTAAATTACAAGTATGGAGGTCTGGTTGACGATTGAATGTCATGTGACCAATTCTCACTCTGTTAATCCAAAACAATTATATTGTACTTACCGACCCTTTGATAAAGCACCTGAAGTCTTTTTGAGGGTCTTGACATCAGAGCAGTTGCGGTTTCTTTTGGAGATAAAGCATCAAACTCTCTTCTTGTAGGCACAAATGAAGGTCCACATGAGGAGTGGGCAATTAGATTAATATTGTATTCATTTAAAAGCTCATGATTGAATCTTGAGAGTCTACTAAAATGGGTTTAGATGCTTTAATGTTGAAGAAAAAACATGAAAAAAAAAACAGCGCAAGCTTGAAACACTGTTTTGGATCTTGGTTCTTTAAGGCTTCCCTTTTTAAAAGCCGAGTGTGCACTGGCTGGTCAGCTGACCTGGCAAAAATGAGTGTATTAGTTGCATACCATAGCTCTTCAAGTGTAGCCCTTTAAGAGCTGTAGGCTAACAACCCCCCGGCCCCCCGCAGAGGTTAATACGTCACACATTGGTTTCATGCATTGACATTGTTTCCAAAACCAACCCGATCGTGACCATTTATTCCTCCACCAAGGCGGAGACCAAGTAGCTGTCAGCGAGATCGCATTAAAAAAAACTAGCCGAATTTTATTAAAGTTAATGGAGAGGTGGTGAGTGGGCACAGGAATAACTGAGTACATTTTGCAGCAGCTCCAGATCAATTTCTATCAAACTGTGTAAGTGGGTATTAACTTGAGTATGCCTCAAGTTTTTAACAGGTTTACAGTCAGATGATTCCTAACAAGCAGTTGAGCTTTTTTTCCTCTTTGGTTGCAAGGACATTGCAATCAAAAATAAAAGTCATGTGCTTGTTCCTGGGTTCTTCAGGTGCAGGTTGGGAGGCAGCTGCTCATTGTTTTGACTGCCAGCATGTTGAAGGAGCTGTTAGTGCTAGGTGTGAACTATGCAAGCTTGTTACATAGTGATGTAAATAAGTCACAAGAAAAGCCTGGACTACAAACGAGGAGCTTCGGGTGGCACAGCAGCAGTGCTTTCTGTGGCTTCCTAACTTTGCAGAGCACAAGGAGCTATAGAGCACACTAAACAAAGGGGGGAAACCCTAAATGCATAACATGGGAACTTAATTTATTTTAATGGCTATGGATTAAAGAGGATTGGACTGACTAGTGGACTGTTTGACTCATTAGATTTAGTGATATGAAGGAAAAAAGAAAGAAAAGTGGATGGGTCATTTAGTTTGAACTGCTTTTGTCTAAACTGTGTCGTAGTGTGGCCTCAGCTGAAACAGGGTTACAGCCGGAGCTGAGACCAGTAATCTCCAGATCTCATCCCAGCTTAGGGTTTCTGCTGCTGGGCTTTTCTGAATGTAAAAAATCTCTTGAGAACAGATACAGCTGAAACAAAGAGGAGGAGATTAAAAGGAGATAGCAGAGTGATGATAATGATGATGATTCCAAAGGTGGTGTAAATGGTAGATGTGGATTGGAGCGAGCGAGCGTGTGCTGACATTCACAAACACCAGGATGAGTCAGTCGAAGGGGAGGATGGTTGCATTTGCTCTCTGGAGGTAGTTTTTTTTTGGGAGGTGTGGTTTTTCTACATATCAAAGGCTTTTCCCTACACCCGCTCCCCACCCGCGACCTCCCACGGTGTGAGTATTTGTTTGTGCTCCCAGTAAGTCAAGTATTGACGCACAGCTGTCAACAGTGCTGATCCAGGCTTTCCAGGGGGCACCGCCGTGCATCACAGCATCACGAGGGGCATTAAGGATTGCGAATTAACTTTATGTTAGAACCATCAAATAACACACAAGTCCTGAAGTTTATTTTATTTGGGTTTAATTCTGTTTTGTTTGCATATTCAAATGCAATGCGGTATGAAATGTACATGGGTGACTTGAAGAAATGTATGCCTGAGCACGCACAGAACAAAAAAAGAAAAGCTGAATGAGAGTTTGAAAGCATCTCTGCAAAACTTTCCACCAGATTAAGAGACAACAATTTATGTTAAAGGATGGGAAAGGCACAGGAATGACAGCAAATTTCAGGGGAAAGGAAGTTTGTTAGGAATTTGGAAGATTATGCAGTGGAATAATGGTTCTGGAAGCATTCTATTAGGTGATCTTAATGAATCTGTTTCCACCTAATTCCTTAATTTAACCATTAAGGGCAACAACAAAAAAACTTTTACCTGTTAAATTAAAATCTTCTGCTCCCGTCTCTTCCCTCTGCTGTGCTGTGGCAGGCAGAGCCAGCCTGTCTATCCTGCCCTGTCCCCATGTGGATTCAGGCAGCCCTACCCCTCCAATCTCCCCAGCGCATCGTCCTACTCCAGGTACCGTAGCCGACTGGCCAGCTTGAGCCAACCCGATCCGAGTTGGGGTTGGGGAAAAAAAAGGGCAACGCTCTGCATCACCAACTCCTGTTTATAGCACATTTCAAACGTCTGAGCAGGCGTTTTCCATTCACCGTGGCAAACTCATGTTCGGGCCGATTTCTTTGGACAGCTTCTGTAAAATCTTCTATTGGAGCCAGTGTGCTGTAAACAGGACCAGTTCAGTGTTTCGCCAAAAACAAGCTGAGTCAAGCCAAGCTAATCGCTGCTGCAGAATATGTTACACACACACACACAGAAATAGAAACAACCATTAGGACAGCTGCTTTATTTTTTCTTTTTCGCTGCCCTTAAGCTTTGTTCTGGTTGTAATTGTGTCTTGTCTTTATCTCGCTGTAAAAACTTCAATGTTTTTAAAAAAGAGAGTTCTTTTAGTCGCCATTGCAGATGCTTTTTTATGTTTGCAAGCACACGCACGGGAACATTAAGTGTGAACCCACTGTGAGTTTAAGAGGGTTTTTGTGTTGAGTTAAATTTGCGAACCCTTAAAGATCTCTGCTTGCAACACACAGATGCTTTCTTTTTGTGTTAGTTGCCTAAAATAGGTGAAGAATCCCCAGCCTGCCTGGCATAACAGGCTGGGGATTCCTCATAGGCTGTTGTCAGTGCCTCTGGTCTGTTGACAAGAGGCACAGTGTTTAACAACCTAAAATGGAACAATTAGGGACAAATTACTGATAGATATCGCATAACTAATCTGCAAACAGGTAGGAAAATATGAGGGAAATACAAAGCTAGATCACATCATGATTGGTGGAATGCATTTTTACTCCCTACGAGTCAAGGTGTGTGACACGTGAAGAAGCGTTTTCCCCTCAGCGCCCACCTCCCCTCTCTCTCTCGCTCAGTAATGTTTGGTCGCCCTCTAGTGGTGATAAATGATAGCATCACTCTTACACAAAAATAAACTTTAAAGAGCTTCTTTGTCACACTGCAGTCACATTTGTCCCGTGTTCTGTATTGCATTTACTCAGCTGTAGACACAGGATGAAACACAAACAACACTGATATGAAGCCCAGTGGACTTTCCATGCTTTCAGGCTCACTGCTTACATAAAACTGTCGCTCCTGCTTTGATGCTTACCGCTCTGCCGCCTCCTATCCTCAGTGCATCTCTATGAACTCACCTTTTTTGTCACCCTTATCCCCCCCACCCCCCTTTCCTCTGCTTTTGTTTTTTTCCTCTTTACCCTGCACCAGGTTTTCTCACTCGCTGATGCTCGGCCCATCGGGCATGCATCCTACAGGGATCCCCCATCCAGCCATAGTGCCCCCTACAGGCAAACAGGAGCACGAGCAGTATGACAGGAGCATGTACGTGTAAGTATACCCCTCGCTCCATTTTAGGTACATTTCTATTCATGGCTCCACCCTTTGTCAAAGTGTAAGAAACTATGAAGTTCTCACAGCCTCATTCCTTCACCCCACGTCTTCATCAGGAAGCCACAGGTGGAGCCCAAGCGGGAGAAGGAGCCCAAGAAGCCGGTCATCAAGAAACCTCTGAACGCCTTCATGCTTTACATGAAGGAGATGAGGGCAAAGGTCATCGCCGAGTGCACATTAAAAGAGAGCGCAGCCATCAATCAGATCCTGGGACGAAGGGTGAGGGACGCACACACACACACACAGGCATGCACATTGAAAAGCAGACTAATCCTGTTTCCAGGTCAGTCAGTAATTTCACACATGAGGAACATGAGCGGTAATGTGAACTCTGTTTCCCTCACTTACCAGACTGGTACTTATCTAGCACCTCTCTACTTTACCTGCACACTCACAGCACTTTCTACTACTACACACACATACTCCAGTGCTCATGGATGCTGGGAATCGTACCACTGACCTTCCGATTAGTAGATGACCCGTTTACCTTCCTGAGCCACATCCGCCCCTTATTCATATGCAGTAGTGCAAAAAAGTAAGAGGAGTTACAGTTTATTGAACCTGGAGTACCCACTCAGGCACAGGGAGAGCATGCAAACTCCACACAGAGGGTTCAAGCCAGGAAGCTTCGTCCTGTGAGCCGACATTTCAAACCACTGTACCCCCCAAATCCTTACATGATTATGTTATAAAGAGAGCGTCCCAGAGAGGCACTGCCTTTCTTTTGGAAAAATGGAGAGAGGTTTATCATTTTATTAAAGACTTCAATAGCCAGTAGTTAACAAAGTTTAAGAATTACCCTCCTAAATGTAAAACTGTGTCTACGGTACATAACATCATTAGGAGAGTCAAAGGATTTGAGCACAGGCCTGGAAAACTGAGCCTGGGGCCCTCGGGCTGCGCTGCATTAAAAACAGAAATGATTCTGCGATTGTTATCACAGTAAAGGCTCAGGAACACTTCAGGAAACCACCGACGGCAGCAAATGCAAATTAACACGCGATGAAGAAACATTTAAAAACAACATCCAGCTCATCTGTGCCGTAGAAAGAGAAAAACCGTCCTGCAGTCATAAAAATCTCAGTTAAAATTGATTTATAGTGAAAAATGAGCACATGTTCCACACAGAAAAATAACATTTAATTTTCTCTCTTTGTACTATTTTCACTTTTTGGTATATTCTCAATAGAAAGAGAGTTTAATGATCAGATCAGTTCATTTTGTAGCTTTGAATTTTTAAAGGCATCTTTTTGAACCGTTGTTATACTGCAGTCTTTATTCCTGTGTTTTCTTTGCAACATCAATGTATCAATTTCTAATGATACTTTATTCAATTCAGTAAATACAGTGACTTTATATTTTTATTCATATTATTGCAATTAAATGCATCATAATGTAAAGCCGAAAGCCATTATCAAATACTTTATTGCCCAAAACCCAAAAACTGTTTGAAGGCAAGTCTGTGAAAATACTGACCTTCCTTTTGTTGTGTGTGTTTCCAGTGGCATGCACTGACCCGGGAGGAACAGGCCAAGTACTACGAGCTGGCCAGAAAGGAAAGACAACTGCACATGCAGCTCTACCCAACTTGGTCTGCTAGGGACAACTACGTAAGAACATGTTCTTCTTATTCCTCCCTCCCCTGTGTTCATGAGCCTATTCAGAGTGAGAAGAAAAACAAGCCGATATGACTAATTTCCTGAGCCGACTGAAAACAAAAGCAGGGATATGCAAAAGCTCTCCCACTTTTTAAAATGGAAAAATAAAGGTGTGCAAGGCAGGGAATGTTGCAGTATCTGCAGTGAACATCATTTTCCATTGTTACTGGTTTACCGCAGTTTACGGAAAACAGTGATTTCTTGTGGCGAGCTCTAAAAATGCACTGAAAACTGTGCTGAATTACACACAAAAAAGAAAATTGGAAGAAAAAAAATGTCCCCACCCCCTAAAAAAAACCCCTCTAAAACTGCAGTTCTAGTGATGCAAATGGTATTTTCTGAAATAACATCCTCCCCTTGGATTCTTGGGTCATTGATTTATACCAATCTGAGCTTCCAGATACATTAAAATAAAAGCGAGGAATCAGCAGAAGCTATTCACGCTTTGTTTTCTGTAAGGAGAAAACCATTTAATCAGAACCTGCTCTCTGGTGTGATTTCTGTGCAAGTGAAATCAAGAACAGGATCAGTCTCATGAAATCTGTTGTTTCTGACACCCTCAATGCCACTGTTCTTAAATACAACAAATAAACTTATGTGGTGCATGCATTCTAGTTTCTGGCCTGCTGTGTGCCTTTGACTTCTCAGTTTGCTGTTGAACTCTTGCAGGAGGCGGGCCTTAGCGGGGTCGCAGGGGAAAAGAATAAAGCTGATTGGGTAGGGACACGTCTTATGGTGGATTTATACCTCTGTGGTGGGGGGAAGAAAAAAAACTAATGTGAGAATTTGCATGAAAGGGGTTGTGGGTATTCCTGTTGCAAAGTTTGCATGCACCTTCCAAAAAAACAAAACAAAACAAAAAATCTGAGTGACTCACCCACGTCAGCCTCCCAGACAGCACGCACGCACGCACGCAGCGGCAGCCACACGAGCCGATCTGATTGGTCAGTTATGGATATGGCCTACGCTTTTGCAGCAGCTACAGCTGCAAGTATGTTAACCTTTGAAACACTAAATCACACAGAGGTATAAATCAGCCCATTTGCTCGACTAACAGAGAGCAGGGCTGCATGGCTGGCCTCACTGCCTTAATATACAGCTTTAAAACACAGCACCTTCATTTTTGTAGCAACACAGCAAGACGTCTGTAAAGAAGGTTGTGGATGTTCTGAAAGAAGGAAAGCCCTGTTTATTTTTTGCTGTGCCTGCACTCTCTTGCTTCTCTACACGTGATTGGTTACCGAGCTGAACTCTGCAGGCAGGCAGGCAGGCGTGGGAACTTGGTAACACTTTATCTGGACTGTGGTTTCTAACATGTTTGAAACATCTAAACTCGCGCTGCATGTCACACAGATAACAGAGTAGCACAAGAAGATACCCTCGTGACCGCATATGTCAAAATTAAGGGTTGCGAGGCGACCCGGAGAGCGTTATTTCTGCACTCAGAAATTACCCTCATGCTGTTGTGAAGGTGTTGTAAACCAGAGCTTTAATACTCTCTGATCGCAGGTGTAGGAGCCGTCGCTGTATGCACGGAGCTTTGAACATTGTCTTCACCTCTTAAATGGCTCTTAAATGTCACGATTCTAAGCACTGTAATTAAGCATAATCCACACTCTGTGGCTTTTTGATAGGCATACGGTTCAAGTTTGGAGAATTTAAAGGGATAGTTCACCTCAAACTCAAATATGTGTTTTCCACTGGAGCCCGTTTAGATTGTTTTGGCTTGAGTTGCCCAGATTGCACTTGCTTCCAGGTGTTCAGAGAGCAAAAACAGCAAAACCCCGTTTTCAGATAGGAACTATTTTCTTTTCACTGTCTACATCCGCCAGCCAGAGACAGCTTGCAGATGCTCAGTTTAAAAAAGGGGGTCACCATTAGTGTTTACATCCTGTCGTGAGTTCTCAACACAGGCAGATGCAGTTCTCCTTCTGCACTGTGGATTAGTCTGCAGTTCCATTACTTTTAAGAGAATTTCTTCAAAAGTGTGCAACTCAAATCAGAGCAGTCTAGATGGATAAATAATTAGGATGTAAAAATATTCTTGGGATATATTGTTAGTGACACGACACACTCCAAAATGCTTTTGAATCGATCACCAAGTCCAGGATTGTAAAGAAAGAGCCTGAAAGGGCCACTTGATGATCAGTCCACAAACTGTTTATTTAGGACTGAGCTTTAAATATCGTCTGTTGCATTTGGAAAATAAAAAAATGTAAAAAAACAAACTACCAAGTGTCCTCGCTGCCCTCTGTTCTCCTTCTGAGTTAAAAAAAAACAAACCACTGGACCTACTAGCAAAACAGGAAGAGAAGTTCCACATATCGCCCACGCACCTGTGGAGGGTTTCTCCTCCAATTCCCCCACTCAAAAAAAAACAAAATACATACACTACTATACTACATATAGGCTAGTATATGCACACACACACACACGTACGCCCACGGACTAAGAAGCTTCAGAATGGTGCACTTGCAAGAGGAGTAACCACATATACAATGCTGACAGCGAGCCGAGGAGGGTTAGACATCGAAGCGTAGGCGGTAGATTTCTGTACCCACATCCTTCATCGCACCCAAATATGAGGCCTCACTTCACCATCACCGGATCTGTGTGAACAGCTCTGATGTTTACCTCAACAGTCACACATTACAATCAGCCTGGGGACACGGAACAAATGCAAACACGAATATGAAAACAGTTAGGAGTTTACAATGGCTTTAATCTGAATTCACGTTTCCCCCCCCTTTACTTACGAGGCCTTCAGCTTCTTTACTGTGCAGATTTCAGTTGATAGAAATGCAAGCCGAACACGGTGATTAAAAGTTATCTAAGACACTTGCACGTAACTTTTTTCCTGCTTGAGATAAGCCAAATGAGCTGGAAGATCTGCTGGTAGTCAGCAGTGCAGTCAAGAGTCAGACTCATTTCATTTCTTTGGCTTTTTTTTGTTTTGTTTTTTTCTCCTCAAACAGGGCAAGAAGAAGAGGAGAAAAAGGGAGAAGCAGCAGGACTCCAACACAGGTAAACCTCTAAATATGGATTTCCTTGCTCTCGTCTGACGGATGGTTAAACGTTTTTTTAAAAACCACACACACAGAAAATGACCAGTGCCAAGACTTCTGGATTTCAGAGAATTCAGTCGAGCTTGAGTTTGCGTTGGCGCTGTGTGCGGCACGGCATCTCGGTGTGCAGGATGTGTCTCAAACGTCAAACCACCCACCCACTCTGCTTTCCATGTAACCTCAATTACAAACATTTGAATCCCAGTGTGCAAAACTTTGTGCTGATCTTAGCTGTTCCAAGTTTAAAAAAAAGAAAGAAAGTCAGACATCATGGCAGAAAGGAAATCAAAAACTCTTATCGCATGACTAGCATTTTCCCTTTTCCACCTCCGCCATGTATGAACAATAACAAGCTTCTCAGCTCTGACCTGTTCGGTTTTGAGAATGCAGACGTGGTAGTTATCCACGTCCCAAGTAAACCACTTGAGTGCTTGTGGTAATACTATAAAAGCTACTACAGCATCGGCACGATGGCATCAAAGGTGAGACGATAAGAGGTTGTAACACTTTTGTGATTGTTTTAAAGAAGGCCATGGATGTTCGGCGTCTTCTCGATGCGCGGCAGATAAAAGAGCCTCGGTCTCCCCTCAGCTCGTGCTAGAGCGACCTGAGTGCTCTGCCTTAACTGGCATGATGCTTCATTTTACCGTGCAGTAACAGCAAAGTATATTTACTTACAGTACTGTGTAGGTCCAGAGCCATCCCTCATTTCTTTGTAAGTGGTCTTGAGCAGTAGCTCTCCAGGCTTTCTGAAGGTCTTTCAGTGTTTTTCTTTTCAGTCCATAACTTGTACCTGAACATTTTCAGAGATTTTTCTTGTTGTTGTTTCTTTTTTATGATTGAAAGATTGATAGGTCAGGGTTAAGTGGTTTTAACAAAGACACCAAACACAGAGTTATTACCCAAAGCTTCATCACAAATGGTGTCAGTGAAAGGATGCCTGTCAAGAAGCCATTCTTAAGGGAGAAAGGGCTGAAGTATACCAGATTATGCAAGAAATGGATTAAAAATCAGTGGGAACAGGTCTTATGGAGTGATGAATCCATCTGTAAAACACGGTGGAGACCCTGTCATGGTTGGGGGCTACATTTTAGCCAGTGGTGTCGGGGATCTTGTCCGAGTGGAACTATGTCCAGTAGTACCGCCAGGTTTTGATCCACTCCAGGCCTCGAGGGCCAGTGTCCTGCAGGTTTTATATCTCACCCTGGGTCAACACATCTGAATTAAATGATTAGTTCATTACCAGGCCTCTGGAGAACTTCAAGACATGTTGAGGAGGTAATTTAGCCATTTAATCAGCTGTGTTGGATCAAGGACACATCTAAAACCTGCAGGACACCGGCCCTCGATGCCTGGAGTTCGACACCTGTGCACTATGCAATACCAGCTGGAAATTGTCCGATTGGCATGGCAATAATCCCAAACACACTGCAAATGCAGTAAAATCATACAAGGATAGAAAAACGCACAATGAAACACTATTAGCACTATTAGTCATGGATTGGCCTCCACAGAGCACAGGCCTCAGCTTTATTTAAGCGGTTTGGGATGATCTTGACAGAAGCCAGAAAACATCCAAAGAGGAGCTCTGACTATTCCTCAGGAAGCCTGGAGAACTGTTCCTGAAGACTGCTTCAAGAAAGCTTGACTAAGAGAGTTAAGGGCTGTGTTGAAGAATAAAGGTGATCATACTAAATATTGACTTTAACTCTGTTTGTGTCTTATAGACTGTATTTTCACATATGGTTGCACATTTAAGTAAATCTCTGCACGTCTTTCCTATTTTACATAGAAAATATAAAGAAATGAGGGGTGGCTCAAGACTTGTGCACATTAGGGTATTTTCAGCAGATGTTTCAGAAACTGGAAAATATATATTTTTTCGATTTGGGCGTCCTTTTAGAAACTGAAAACCCTTGAAAGTCCAGTACTAACAGTGTGACAGCACGGCTGCTTCTTCCTCTGTGTGTTAACTGACCCACATGTTTAACTAAGTTGTGTTGGGTGGTTAATCTGCTGGTTGTTAATGTCGCATTGTGCCGTAACCGTCTACTAACAGTTTTACTTGATGGCTTTTTCCGAACAAACGGTGCTTTTGTCCTGCCCTGACGAGCTTGTTTCTCTCTTCGTCTTCTTCTTGTCTGTGTCTTTTGTCGTCTAACCTGTTTCCTCCCCTCTTCCTCTGCTTTTCCTCCTCCCCTTTTCCTGTGCATGCCACGCATTGTGCTCAGACCCGGGCTCTCCTAAGAAATGCCGGGCTCGCTTCGGCCTCAACCAACAAACGGACTGGTGCGGTCCTTGCAGGTGTGTACCAACCATCCACCCCACTCGCTCCGCTACGCTCATGACTCCCCCATCTTTCTTCTCATACCGCTCAAGTGCATCGTGTCTCTCTGATGCCGTAGGAGGCAGAGCAGTCTTGGAGGTGGCATCAATCTCATTAATCCCATCAAGCTTGTTTTTTTTCTGTTTTCCAGGCCTTTTTTTCAGCCTTTTCATTTGTCCAACAAGTAAACTGCTGAATGAAGACAAGCCCCCTCCCCTATTGTGATTATACCTGCCAAGACGAGCTCTACCTCCTCGTGTTTGAGGTCTGCATGTCATCTCTCACTAACCTGCTGCTCTGCAAATAGAACCCATACATATGCAGTTAATATATAGCAAACAGCGAAACATGCTAACTTTAGTTGGGCTTCAGTTGTGTGTTTACTTGCAGGTAAAAGGTCAGACATGCAGATATAGAGGTGTCACATGAGTTAAAATGTTTTTAGAGACATGTTTTCACACCCCGGTCACTCCACCCCTATATTTAAGTCTGTAAATATATATATGTGATGTCTCACCCCGACCATCGAGGTTAGTTTGGGTTCTTCAGCACCACTGGCATAATGCCTTGCATAAGCAGGCCCTCTGTAGTGAATGGCTAGAGGTTAAAGGGGAATACCACTCATTAAAATGCTCTCTTTCAAAAAAAAACCCAACAAAAAAACAGTATTATTCACGCAGGTCAAGGGAGAATTAAAATCAGTAATAGCAAACAGACAGATGGTTGAGCAGTATTCCTTCCTTATGTAATTGTAATATCATCCCCGTTTGTCAAAGGTCAAACTTCCACATAATATTTCTTTGAGTGAAGAAGCTCAAACAGATGTTCTGTTTCCAAGGTCGCCATATTGGAATCATTAAAACATGTCGGGAGCCACGTTTCTAAACTCAAGCTGGGAATTTCCCTCTTTTCCCTCTGTCAGCACTGGATTAGTCCGAGGCAGTTGGTGTTTTATAAAAGTAAAAGGAAACTGGGTGCGCAGGGGTTATTTAGAGATCAGGTACGCCGGCTTCACCGGTTGTTTTATTTATCTGCCAGAGCAGCTCATTTGTCTTCTTTATTTATTTATTTTTAAATCCATTCGCAAAACTGCAGCGCCCTCGGATGCGTTTCTCCCCAGCAAGAGCTGACAAATGGCAGCGGCACAAGATAAATGATCAGAAGCGGGCCCGTCAGCAGCTCGCACGGCCGGGTCTGAGACGCGCCAGGATTCACGGTGCACGGCAGCCCAACGGCTTTGGTGCAGGAGTCAGGGATCTGTGTGGTTCTGCAGAAAAAGTTTCTACCACCACAGCACTGTAGAAACCCTGTCGTCTTCCCCACCATCACGTCATGGAAATCTGAATGTGTGTGTGTGTGAGTTTGTTTCGCTTTGAGAGAACAAAGGGGGCTGAATGTGGTTAGAGCAAATCCTTATCACCACAGCTCCACACAAACACACACACACTAGCGCGCTCCCTGCAGCTTTGCATTTTGACGGCATTCTCATGCCCATCTGCTTTCAACTTTCTCCATTCATGCGATGTGGTAACGGGCGCCTTTTGATGGTGAACTCTGACATTTAGAAATCACTTTCTATTGCACTCTTCCTCCCTCTCTCCCTCTCTAAATATGGCCTAGCGCCTTTCCTTGCGGTTAAACCTGGTGACTCATATCATATTCTGGTAATGATCATGGGATCCTGTTAACTGCTTTGATGCTGCACTCAGCGGTACACAAGTCTGCTTTTAAGTATAACACCTCACAAAGCACAGCAGGGTTACTGCTGATTGCCTATTAGACACATGTAATACGTTCGGTTCAGAACAAAAGAAGTAGAAAACTGAAACTCCGAACTAATCGCTACGCAATTCTAATACTACTTTTGTGGTGCTTAGGTTAAGTGAAAGTGTCGACTCGCAGGCTCTGTGTGTTAAATCCTTAATCAAAGGAGTTCATTCATTCATGCTAATAGCACTAATATAATCATGGGGGTGATTTTTTTTTAATTAATTTCAAAGTCGAGTGGTATTCCCTGGTCTCAGTTATCAGGATTTTGTGAGGATGAAAGGATCAACAAGGTTTATAGCCTTTGCATCAACTATAGAAGCAGACGTTCACGAGTTTAGCTTAGCATAAAGGTGCGAGAAGAGTTCATAAATGAAATCTTTTTAAAGATTTCAACAAGTTGCTTTATTTCACAAAAGGTCAACTGTCCACAATTCAGATGAGAGTTATTATATTTTGAATTTTTTCATTTAAATTTGATTTATTCGGCTTTTCTTGTTTTGGTTTATTTTCATTTTAATAGGGATCACTAAGGGGTTAAATCTAAGATGCTCAGAAGGGATATGAATATGTAGATTCCCTTCTATCAGTATTTATATGCATCCCTGGTCAGCTGCAACTATTCTATTGCCAAGGACCAAAGTTAAAGATATTTCCTGCACAACATTGTTTCAGATGTTTATCTTTATCTATTTTTTCTTTATTTTTTTAAATATATCTCAGTTTTTCAAACTTGGGATTAGAACTGTACTGCTGTCATTCCTATGACATCATATTAGTGTTGCTACAGGACTATCATTTCAACTGACCAATAGGGCTTTTCGAGCCTGTCGGATGAAAGGGGCTATTTTAAATTACACTATGTTAAAGCTAAATTAAAAACTTCAACTGAAAACAGAAGAAAAATTACAAAAACAATAAAAAATAATGTCTGACTTTTGTGTTTTCTTTTTTTAAACTTCTCTTTATCAGATTTTATACAGTACTGTTTGAATTTTGGTTTTTTTAATATAGCACCAAATCACATAACAGTCGCCTCAAGGCCCTACAATACTACAGAGAAAAAGCCCTAACAATCAGACTCCCCATGAGCAAGCATTTGGTGGCAGTGGGAAGGAAAAACTCCCTTTTGAAAGGATGAAGGCTCCCTTACAGCCTGCTCTGCGATTCAGTTCTAATGTGATGCAGTCAACATTTAAATATAAATGACACAATTTCAGAATAGGGGTGCATAAAAGAAGAACGACAAACAACTAAAACAGCAGCGCACACAAACGAGCATAAACAAAGAAAAATTGGTTATCACAAACCTGGATACAAAGACATTTGTTATGGACATTCCCATGTAAACAGGGCCCTTGTCTTACACAACTAGCATATTTAAGCTTTCTTAACTTCAATGGTTCATGACATCCCTCAGCCATCTCATATGGGAAGGGAACACGAGACCTTTCCAGTTTTAAGGATAAGATGACAAGCTAGCAGGAAAGCAAACTTTCCCCTCATTCTCAAATCCCTGTCACTGAAGCTCTCACTATATCCTTACACGTCACTGCATTTAATCATTAGTTGTCATTAAACTCCGCCTCTCTTCCACAGTGTGTTTTTTATCCTGTCTCCGTCTCATCACCCCTAACCAGTTGGCTGCACCTCCCTGAGCCTGGTTCTGCCAGAGGTTTCTTCCTGTTAAAAGGGAGTTTTTCCTTCCCACTGTTGCCAACTGCTTGCTCAAAGGCTCTCATTTGATTGTAGGATCTCTGCCTGGTAATATAAAGCACCTTGAGGTGACTGTTGTTGTGATTTGGCTCTATATAAGCAAAACTGAATTAAATAACAGCACGACTGGTCAGCTGCTATTGTCGTCCTGGAGCAACACAGACTGACGCTGTAGTAAGCCAATCTGCATCTGACACTGTTGTGATGCACATTGCGTGTCTAACAGAAAACCACCCTTTTGCCATAAATGCACAGAGACTCACAATGTGCAAACGGTGGCATTTGCATTGCTCTGTAACTGACCTCCTTCATGTACAGACATCCACATACTGCTGTTGTTCACTGTGTCCATTTGTGTCCCTGCTCATTGACCTCAGTGTGAATGTTGCATCTTCACTAAAGCCTGCTGACATTTACCATCCACACTTTATTCACAGATAACTCTCTCTGACTGTTCCTAGGAGGAAAAAGAAGTGCATTCGCTACCTTCAAGGAGGAGGCTGCCCCAGCCCAACTTCTTCAGATTTAAGTGCTATAGACTCTCCCCCGTCCCCTTCTCCCGCCCGACACCGTCTCTTCCAGCACCAGCGGCCCCCCTCCCCGGGCTGCTCCCCGCCGCCCACCTCCCCTTCGGCGCGTCTCCCCTTGTCTCCGCCAGCGCATGCACTCTCACACACGCGCTTAACTCCGGAGCAGTCTGCCGGCAAACGCGGCGACCTCCGCCCGCCCGCAGCAAAGCACCCCCACGCACACCCGGAACTGTCCAGCAAGCAGACGCACAGCTCGTCGGTGCTGTCGGCCGCCAAGGCCGCAGGACTCTCTCTCAAAGTGCTAACGGAGACCCAGTGATGGCCGTGGTCTGCTCGCATCAACAACCCCTGCACTCCTCAGCTTCCTCCAGAGCCGTTACGATCATCCTCATCAGCTGACATCAGTCTTATGTACACCCCCTCCCCCGAGGTTCATTTGATGTTACAGAAAAAGGAGCAAGTTGAAGGCATCGACCCCTCCCCTCCCCTCCCCTATCCTCAGTAGGACAGTAGCTGTCTCTTAGTTCAGAGGCTGGATTCTTCAATATCTGCATTTTTACAACGGTCACCAAGTCCTTCTCAAAGAGATCTGTCACGTGACATTACATTAAGCTGAGGACACAAGCCAATCTGAAGGATCCAGCCGCTGAACTGGTGACCATAAATCCACCAGCTTTAGAACACATAGTAGCGAGCAATGCTAATGTGCATGCAAAAACAAAACAATAAAAAAATTATTGCGGTTCTTTGGCTCCACCTGCTGCAGTTAAACTTAACTGAAGTGATTATCATACCTTATGGATAAGTAACTCCATAGCGATGACAATCTGACATACTTTTACACTTAAAGCTTCACCATCACATCTATCTCCTGGAAATGTTATCACCCATTTATAAGAACCACGAGAGGGGAGCAAGGACCAACTACCACCCAACCTGACCAGCAGAACCTCAGATTCCAAGAGGCATGGATTCACTTTCATTAGCTGCCATTTCACAGTCTGACTCTAAGTTTCCCCCTTTTTTTTTCAAACATTTTTATGAATACTTGTGCAGCTTCTTTGACAAAAAAATATTATAAATACATATATATATATATATGTTTCCAGCAGTTTTAAAAAGAAAATTCTGAAGTTCACATTACTTTTAGGCACTTTCAGGCTGTCAATCTATGGCTTCACCAACTGTTACATTGTTTGTGTTTTTGCATAATTAGTGGTATTTTTTGTATGAATCTCATGATTTTTAAGGTCAGGCTTTCTACAGGTGGGAATCCCTCAGAAGAGTGTTGTCTTTTTTTTTTTTAAGTCTTGTTTTCCTTTGAACATTTTCCAGTGCAGCAGATTAAACTGAGACCAAATGGGTACTATTATATTGCATTGTGTTGTAAAGTTTTATAATTAAACTTTTATATGGTTTTATGTAAAAAAAAAAATTAAAAAAAGTTTTAAAAAAAAACAACTATTCTTTAAAAAAAAAAAAAAAAAAAAAAAGTTAGTTTCTACCATTTCTTAAAGGAATATTTGTTTGTCCTGTGCAGTTTTTTTTGTTTTTTTTTTGGTCAAGTGTCATGGTCTTACTCTGCATTTTTACAGCTAACGTAACAGACATTTTGATTATAATTTTTTTTTTTTTTTTTTTTTTTAAAGGCTTTAATTTTCCTTTCTGCTTCCAGCTTCCAACTCTGTGGACAAACTATAAGCTGAGTTTGTTGTGCAGCAATATAGTTTCCCTCCACCAGAGAGAGCTATTGTGCTAGAAGTAGTTTGCAATAGTGGCAGCACCTCACAGATCTCAAGCTTTTTTTTTTCTTTTTTCTTTTTTTTTTTTTTAAATGCCTTTGATGTGTTACTGTGTTTTTGACTGTTGTAATAAAGTGTTTTGATTATTTGGTCCTTGATTCCTTGAGATTTAGACCCCCACCAACCAAAACTAAAAACAACAAGTGACAGACAACATCCATTTAATGTTTTATTTACTCCTTCAGTATGTTTGAGCATCCCAAAAACCAGCATCAGAGCTTAACTGGGAAAAGTTTAACTCACTACAACAGGGCACGTGTTACCCAACGCTGTGTGATAACACAAGTACTTCGAGTCCAGGGGGACATTATGCATTTAAAAACAAAGTCATCTTTCTACCTCAAACTTCACTTTTCCTATAAACGGCTCCTTGACATGGTTTCACAAAATGGACACATTTACAGAGCAAAAAGAAGAAAACAAATTCACCCTCACATATCCATCGTCAAAAAAAGCATTTTATTCATTCACTTAACCTAAAAGAAAACAAAATGTCAAGTTTTTTTAAAAAAAAAGTCAGAGCAATTAATAACAGGGGAAATCTGAGGAGTCTTCGAATCTTTAAAAGGATACAAAGCCGTGAAACCAGGACTATTTATTTTATGTCAATACACAACGTGAGTGTGCGCGAACAGAAGAGCTTGGCTTTAAATTAATGACACCACACAGGCAAGTTAAAATAGTCATGCTATTATCAGAAATTAAGGAAAAGTGATGATGGGGGGGGGGGGGCGAGGGATGTGGCTCTAAATATACTAAATGTAAATATTAACAAGTATGAACAACGCCAGTGCAACCAGTTAGCAGAGAGAATCATTTTCAGTGTGGTAGTGTTGGCAAGATCTTCCTCTTATTTTTCTTCACACCACTGGTTCTCTTTGCGTACCTGCGGAAGAGAGGGACAAATTAATCATCCACAAAGGTGTGGAAGGCAACTTTGTGATCACCATTTTAATCCCATCCGCAACATCCAAGTGATTTCTCATTGCTTATGAAAGCCTTTTTTTGTTTTCTGACAGACAGCTGATGGGTTGGAATAAGTACCTGGGCTTCCTCCTCCTCTGTGAAATCATTTTTGATGTTGAAAGTCTTCCTGATCTCCTCCGGGGTTTTGCCTTTGATCATGTTGGCCACCGTCTTGCAGGTGACATCTAACAGGCCTTTGATGTCCAAATAGTTGGCGGCCTAAACAGAAAACACGGAGATATGAATGAGTTGCAGCAGGAGGGACGGAGGCGGTGAAAGAGTACACAAGGACAACTGATACCTCAGCAACACTTAGAAGATCTCAGAACACAACAAAGCATATTGTGTTTTGGATTTGTTATTTACACCTGAATAAAGTAAAAAGCGTAGTTTGAATTACCGATCAATGAGTCTGATGAGGGATGATAGTTATCCCTGAAAAGCATTTATATACAATTTATTTAAAAAACAAACCACACACACGCACGCACGCGCGCACACGCACACACACACACCACTTCTTTCCCATGATCCTTAAGTAAATTATCCTGTAGATACCATTTAGCCTTACATATGCTGAGCAGTGATCGCTTAATAACACTTCTGTATTGATTTTCATAAGGCACAGGAGCAGCTGCTGTGATCTTCTGAACCCCTTCCTCTCTAGCATCCTCAGCCTTTGTGCTAGTAAACATATTCAAGTCACGGGGGGTGGGGTCAACTCAGGTTACTGACGCAGGACCATCGTTTTCATTTCCAAAGAGCTACAGACACACCCACCCATTTATCCATCTCTTCCAGGCATTGCTAAGGTTACATTTTACATGAAGCCCAACATCACTCCATGTCGTTTCACACACTGAGAAAGGTGGAGGGGAAAGGTTTTTTTTTTTTTTTTTTTTTCTTAAATGAATAAATCAGTCTTTCCAAATCCCTCCCTCTTCTAAACACAGTTGCCCAAACCACCAGACCTCCAGCTGTTGCTAAGCAACATTTGTGTTTCGTTTGAACTGGCCACTGAGCGAACTAAATAAAGTATAAGAAAAAAATTTTCTAAGCAAGATGAAGCATATTAAAAAGGACTACAAATGAAAATAAACACTTTCTATACAAAGGTGCATAAAAGTGATTGCAATTTAAAAAAAAAAAAAAAAAAAAAAAAAAAAAAAAAGCCACTGTATGTACACCATCAACTCCAGCTGCTGACTCTGGATCAGCACTCCACAGAGCCAGACCACTTCCATTTAAACCAATTCTGCTACAGCCAGTAGGATATTTCACAGACCTGTGACAGGTCCTTGTAGATTCCAGTAGATTTTGCCAACTGTGAAGTTTGAATATATAAAGAAAAATAAATGCCATTTCCACAGCTCAACTATATGAATGCATGCTGCTCTCCCTCTCTCTCACACAGACTACTTGGAGTGGTAAAGATATCTGAGCATATTAAGGCAACATTTAGCCCACAGTGTTCTCTTTACATCTAATATTACCAGTCTTTGACCCACCAAGGCTGGCGATGTAACAGCAGGCACTAAGGTGTTTTTCCTGATTTTATAGAGGATTCAACTGGCCTAAAATTCTCAGCATGAGACAATTATACAACTCAAGCTACAACACTATAAATGCATTAATTCACACAAGTATTTGGACTTCTCAGTGTAAAGCACAACCTGAACATTTAAAACCCCAAGCAAAAGAAATTAAGACTTTTGTTTAGCGGAAGAAAAACAAACAAACAAACAAACAAACAAACAAACACACACACACACACACACACACACAGAGTGCATGACAAAAGCTTTTGCCTCCTGTGGTCAATACAAACAAATGTTGAATAATTCCCTTAATTGTAACGCACAACATCAACTTTCCTTCTACTTTGGTTTCTCTGCCTGCTGCCAGCTGAAGGTCTTGTTTTTACTGTCCGCCGCCACCACATGTCAGAAGTTGTTGGTAGGTTTGTTGAGCTTTTGACAGCGGTGACCATAAGACCGCATCATAGTTCTGATGCAGCACTGAGAGCACTGTTGTGAAGCACAAACCCACAAACCATTAAAAAGTAGTTTCAGAGAAAAGCTTGTGTTCTTTTTTTGGCTGTTTTTGGGAAAGCACCTGAACAGTTACGAAACAGCGATTAAAATCACACGACCAAAGTCCACAGCATAGTGTTGTCATTATAGCTTCTGATATTGTACCCTTTTGTCATTGCGCCTATTAAATAGAAGATGACATTAAAAGTTGGGTGAAGTCCAGTGATGGGTTTCCTTTTCATGGTATAAGAAATTTGGAAAAGAACTGATACCCTTACTCCACCTGACTTAATTGGATTCACACTAAACGTGATTCCCCCCTCTTCGAGGGAGGCAATTATCACGGTACTACCAAAACCACAAAAACAAAAAGAATACTGCCAAAATTGCAGGCCTACATCCGTGTTAAATGTTGATTATAAAATCTACACTGCAATCTTATCAAATAGGCTGATAGATGAGGACCAAGCAGGTTGGACAGGCACAAGATAATATTCGAAGGACCCTACACATTATACACCAAATACATAAAGACAAGATACCGGCTGCATTGACAAGTTTAGATGAAGAAAAAGCCTTTGATCGAGTCAGCTGGGACTTCTTGTACCTAACCATGGCAAAGTTGACAAAGAGATTCCAACTAGAGAGAGGAACTAGACACGGTTGCTGTCCAAGTCCAACTTTATTTGCCTTGTATATTGAGCCATTAGCGCAAATGATTAGACTAATAACAGGAATAGAAATCAATAAACAAGAGCATGTAATTAGTCTGTTTGCAGATGGTGTGTTGGTGTCAAGTTCTAATGTTTAATTGTGCATCAACCCAAAATCTTGAGGAATTGGAAATAAAGTGGGAGGCAAAAACTCTTAAATATTTAGGTATAAATATAACCAAAAACTATGCCAAACTATATCAAAGTAACTATGGACATAAATAGCAGCATAAGGCAGGATATGGAAAGATGGAATACATATCCGCTAGGATTAAGTGACAGGATAAATGTGATAAAGATGAATATCTTGCCACGATTGTTATACTCATTCCTCTCTCTTCTGATAAACATACCGCAAACCCAATTCTCAGAATGGGATAAGTATATATCTAGATTTGTCTGAGAAGGCAAACGGCCAAGAGTACGGTACACTACTCCACAGGTTTCTAAAGAGAAAGGAGGAATGTCGCTTCCTAATTTAAAAGAATATTTTCGTGCTGCACAGATACGCCAGATAACATATTGGTGTAGTGATGATTACGGGGCTCGCTGGAAGGATGTGGAGCTCTCCACACTCAATGTCCCAATTCAAACAAACATAGGTATAAAAAAAGACCCCTGAATACATAACTAAAGACCAAGATAGGAACCCGATAAGATCCTTTACATTAAATATATGGTATGGCACAGTAGAGGAGTTAGGAATTGGTAAAGAGCTTGGATTGCCAAAATGGGTTACTTTCGATGAAAAATTTAGACCAGGAAAACTGGACTTTGGTTTAAAAAAAAATCACTGAGAAAGTGTGGTATGAAACATGGAAAGAACATAAAAACAATTCAATCATTAAAGTGGAGAGAATTCATTTGGAAAAAATCAAATTTGCTATCTTATTACACCTAAGATTAAAAATAAACAAACCAATACACAACAACAGTGTTGGAGGCTGTGCGGATGGAATGAACCAGATCATACACAAATTTTCTAGAAATGTAGAAACATTTCACAGTTTCTGGGTCAAAATTCACTCCGCTCTCTGTTATATATTAGATTATATAATTCCTAGAATTTGCCTTGTTTTGTATCTTGGATACTTTGAAGGTGCTGTACATGTAAAGGACCATTACTTGGCTAAAATTCTCCTTTCTGCAGCAAAGAAGGCCATCACCAAAAACTGGCTTAAGACAGGCACCAGGAAAGAAGCAGTGGGTAGCAATTGTGGAGGACATAAATAAAATAAAAAGTAAAAAAGAAAAAAGTTGGGTGAAGTGCAGTAGCTCAGAGCTCGGAGGAGGAGGATTAAGTGACAGACACATCAGTGGGATTATGTGACAGTCACTGCAAAGAAAGGAAGGGATACTTCACTGTAGCTAACTGCAGGGACACCACTGACAGGCCTGCAGTTTAACCGAGCATCTGTTAACCACTGTTTTTGTTTTCTTTTGTTTTAAAAAGGTCCTTTTTCTATTAAAACTGCTTCAATACAAATATAGATAACTCAGTAAGATCCATATGTAATGATATGATAATCAACCATGTGCAGGTGTTGCTGTTAAGGTTAGGTATAGGGCAGGGTTTTGCTTACACCTGTTAGTTGTAATTCAATCCAAAGAAAATGCAAAATAATGCAAGTATGTTTACCAGAATGAGTTCAAACAAGGTGCCTTGGTCCACTTTGAGGAACTCCTGATCCCATACAGGGATGTCATCTGTCCTTTTCTCCTTGTTCTCATCGTCCTCAGGAGGAGGAGGGTCATCTTTGTGATGAGTGCACCACTGAATGACCTGAAAAAGAAAAAGAAAGAAAATAACAAATAAACATATGGTTTTAACCAAGGTAACCCGTTATGCACAGCACCCATCAGCTGTGTTAAAACTGCCCGTAAAAGGTTTGAATACCAAAATTAAATGGCAATTATTTGCCACAAATTAGGATCAAGTCACACAGATTCCAGGTCGTTACCTCCTTGTAAGGAAGTGTAGAAATGAGTAGTAAGGAGAAAGAAGAAAAAAAAAAAAAAAATCAGGACTTGTCTGTTGCCAAAAATGTGATTAGATGATTTGCTGGCATGAAAATAAAAGCTAAAACAGGATGAGAAACAATCGCATTTTGTCCATTTTTCCAGGTCCACCTTCAAAACTTTGATGTTCAGATTTTGTTGAAACTCTGAACCACATCTGAGCACATTACCCTCAGAAAATACATCAGCAGCTCTTTCCAGCTATAACACTGTTACACTGTCCAGCTATAACACAAGTTTCCTAGATTATTACAATGTGCTTCTAAGATGCATTTTGATTGACTGGCATAGAAGATCATTTCAGCTTATTATTTCAGCTTTAGCCTGGCAGTGCTAAAATGTTAAAACTATAAGAGGAAGACAACCAAACCCAATTCAAATTCTTAGGCAAGCTTACCCATAGGACACAAAGTACCACTCTTTGCCACTTCTTACGATCTCTGCTTAGACCCTCTCACCATATACAAAAGTCTACATCATCGTCGAGGACACCATCACAGGCTTTGATTTATATTTGCCTCCCAACTACAACCACGAGCAAAGCCAAAAAATTCAAGGCACACAGATTCTATGGCCTCTTCTTCCAAATTCTTTTTTAGATTAGCAAATGATTACATGGCCAAACAATTTCTGCCAACCCAGACCACCTGAAGCCACGAGAGTTAGCTTTAATACTGCTGTCTTCGGACATTTATTCATTTTAAATCTGTGGACCAGTGTTTACTTACTTTACCAAAGAAAGTCATTCACTCCCCATCTCAAATTGTCATCTTCCTTCTTGTCAGGCTTTGTGTCAGGCCACACAACAGGCTGGGTTCCACCTTACACTTTGGTAAATATAATTTGCCTATGTATGGGAAATGAGTGTGTACCAAGTAGGTCTGCTGATAAAGTAAATAAGCAGCTCATTCCTCACTTGTTCATATTATAATAAACAAAGGTTGTAAGAAAACTCCAGGGCATTTGCCTCACAACATACACCATTTGGGAACCATGGATCTAAACCATAACCTTCTCCAGACCAGGCGAGATGAACGCAATTAGTTAATAGCATCTCAGGAAACAAGGAATCAACCCCTCCCACATCCAACAAAACACCACCCACACAGTCTGTGTGTGAACAAAAAACCCACTGGACACTGCAATATGTGCATTTTGTACCTTCTTGAGGATGGCAGCATTCACGTTAGGAAGGGGAACTGGATCATCATCTCCTTCATCATCCATTCCCAAGTCTGTCAAAGATTCAAACATTACACATTTGTCCAAATTATGGTTTAATTAAGTGAAGTATAAACAATATATTTGTGAACTGTGGGGTTTCCCATTTAGGTCAGTTGTGAATTGAAAACCTAAACGTTTAACGCGATTCAACACTTACCTTCAAGCATGGTCTTAATGGTGACAGACTGTTTGGCTATCTCAACGTCCACCTCGAAGATTTCCCCATCAGAACTCTGTAGTTTTATTGTGGGCATTATCTATAAGGCAACACATTAAGATATTAAACGCCTCTGCAAGGAGACAACACTTCTGAAAACAAACTTGCGACCCTTAGTAGTAAACACGCATTAGCAACTGCTATTCTACGTCTGGGAGTTAATTTGTCAGCTATCGCAAGAAAGACAGTTTATATGATTATTAGCCGAATACGGGAATAATATCCCACTACATAAATAAATAAAATTACCTGTGCGGACCTTAGTATTAGAAAAATTAACTCAAAACAAACGTTAAAGCTTACCTCAAGCTAACCAACGATTAGCTACCGACGACACGGGCTAAACAGCGGCAATGCTAGTCGAGCAGCAACCTTTTATTTGAATACAGTTTATAGACAACTGAAGGTGGTGCGTGTTATTACTTAAAACACATAAAAGTTGGCTTCTCTGTTTTTTGTTCAACCATAATATTTTAATATTATCGGTTAATATTTAGGCTAACCAGGAAGCTAGCGTTACCATGCACAATGTTCTAGCTAAGCTAACACCTAGTGTCGACATTAGTTGAGGCCTCTTAGCCGCCACAGCGAGGCTATTCAAATAAAGACACAAGCAAAATTAAACAAAGAGCAGTTCATTCCAAGCTGCAAAACTCAACCTGGGCTAACTAAGCTACGTACCGTGACTGTTTTAACGATAATCCAGAGGTCAATTTCCTCTGTAGTCAGCAGCAGCAGCACCCGACAAACGCGCAGAAACAGACAACCGGTGGTAGTCTCTGGACCAACCTAAGAAGAAGCCTGAGCCTACCTTCCGGCGTCTTTTTCTCGTAGGGGAGGGGTTAAGCATGGGCTCAAATTATCCACCCTTCTTTGACTGATAATCTCAGGGTCATTCTGCCTTTGGTATTCTGAAGTATCCGAAGTCTCTTAAATTATTCCAAGATATATGTATAATGTGATAGGCATGTTAGGTTTGCACACTTTTTTTCCCGTATATTAGCATAGAACAGGATAGCCACCACACGTGTCATTGTACGTGTACAACGAAATCGTGGGTGCTCCACACCAACTGTGGCGGACAGCAAGAATAAAAAGCAAACAGGAGAAATATATACAGCCAAGAGGGAATGTATACAAAACAATATACAAAACTCACACATTAGAGAGATAGTGTTTGTTGACAGTCCGAATGACCCAGGGGAAGAAGCTGGTTGGGAGTCTGGAGGTGTGGCCTCCATTGATCTGAGGCACCGACCAGAGAGCAGCAGGTCAAACAGGTGGTGAGCGGGGTGCAAGGGGTCACCTGTCTTGGTTTTCCTTAGACAGGAGGAGCTAGTGATGGTCCCCAGGGGTGGCAGAGGGCAGCCAATTATATTTTGGGTGGTGTTAATTACCCTCTGGGCAGCTTTCCTGTTCTCAGTTGTGGCCTCTGCCTACCCAGGCAGTAGGAGAGCACGCTCTCCACTGAGGAGCAGTAGAAAGCCAGCAGCAGCTTCTGCTCCAGGTTATCCTGGCTGACAGTAGCGGTTTTTGATACGGGCGACACGGGCGGTTGCCCGGGGCGGCATCGTGGTGGGGGGCGGCATCACGGGCATCGGCAAAAAAAATAAATACAAAATTGCTGTACTCATGCTGCCACCGACGTCATGCCAGCGCATTTTGTGAATGTCATAGGCACCGATCGGTTTTCTATCGCCCATTTGCTGGGAGTAAGGGCGCCCTCCGTTTGCGAGGTGCGCCTGCTGCTTGCGGCACAGGGAGGAGAGGGCGGGTCGGCGGGGGATTCTCTGGCTGGCTGGAGCAGCATCTAATAACCAACTCGCAAAATAAAACAAAATAAAAACAAACCAACAAACACGAAAACACCAGACATTATGATACAGACTTATAATTTGCACCGATGTTTTTTCGAAATTCTATACGCGAAAAGTGAGCGCGAGAGCCCTCGGTGCGCCTGCTCGCTGCTGAAGTCAAAGTAAACTTTATTGTCATCTCCGCTACATACAGTAAAGTATATAGAGAGACGAGACGACGAGGCTCCAGTTACAGCAGTGCAAGTAAACAAACAATAAATATAAGAAGAGCAAGAAAATAAATATACACTTTAGGACTCGGGGTAAAGGGATCAATAACAATTTAAAATTTACAGTTTTAAGATTTGAAGTCTCACACACAACCTGTCGAAAGGGGAGGGGGCCGGCTGCTTCCAATTAGCGCACATGTCATTCATCATGTTGTAAATCCAAGCCCATTATCTATTCATGATTTGAATCCTGGGTTGTGCGAAATCCCAGAAATAAACCCTAGACAAAGTGACTCTGTGAACTAAGGTGTAGCTTTGTTAGGTTATCTTGTGGTGATCCTCGGGTTGGGGGATGGGTGTTTATACTGGAGTGCAAGATTAAAACCAATGGAAGATGGACAAGAAAAGTTCAAAGCCATGCTCAGTTTAGAAAAAAGAGAAAAGAAGAGGAGGAGAAACGAGTAAAAGATACAGGTAAGCAGATGTGTCATTGGATAATGGCAGGTCATCCTGAAACAATCAGAATCAGAATACTTTATTAATCCCTAAGGAAATGATGTGGGTTACAGTTGCTCCAAGAAGAAATGGTAAAAATAGTAACAGTAACAGACTAAACTCCAAACAATACATTATGTTACAGATTTTACACATTTAAGAAATAGCACTAATATATACAGATCCCTCAATTATAAATATCAAGGATTAATAGAGGTGATTATAAATAAATATTAAGAAGACTGACAAGAATATTACAGAGTAATAAAGAGCGTGTATAAAAAGGGTGTAACTAAAGGAGGAAGTGCAGCCGCTGCTGGGCCTTCTTTTCCAGGATGTCAGTGTTGTGGCTGTAGGTGAGATCAGCAGAGATGTGGGTGCCCAGAAACCTGAAGATGAAGACAGATTCAACCCATTCTCCATTTATAATGAGAGGGCAATGGACTTGTCTGTGCCTCTTGAAGTCCATTATGAGTTCTTTTGTTTTAAGGACTCTCAGCTTCAGATTGTTGTCTGACCACCAGCAAGACAACTGGTGGTCTCAAACTGAGTAAAGAAGGTGTTGAGTTCCTCTGCAAGTTTGAGGCTGCTGTTGAGGGTTGGAGGGCTCTGGCCATGTAGTTGGAGAGGGCTTGGATGCCTCTCCACGCTTGGTGGGGGTTGTTAAAGTGTACATTGGCCCACTTTAATGCTGTCCTACCTTTGCAAGACTGTTCTTTTACTAAGACAATCTAGCAAAGTCTCAAACATTTGAGATGTTTAACATTGCTGTGTAATTAAAATCTTTTTCTTCTGGTTGTTCCCTTTAACAATCTGCTGAGCATCATCTCCATCATCACCCCAGTATCCTGTCCTGTCAGAAAAACCCTCTGTTTTTCTTCCTTGTCTGTGGTCTTGCTCTTCTGCTGCTGCCTGGGAGCTCCCTATTCATCATTCTTTGTCCTGTATATCAACTCTGTCTTCTCTGCACATGTCCAAACAATCTCGGCTTCGCCTCTCTAACTTTATCTCCAAACTGCTCAACCTAAACTGTCCCTGTGATGTACCAATTTCTAATCCTGTCCATCCTGCTCACTCCCAAATAAAAATTTGAACATCTTCAGCTCTGCCACCTCCAGCTAGGCCTCCTCTCTTTTTTAGGGTCACCGTTCCCAAATCATGTAACCACCTGCTCCCCCCTGTGTACTCTTTTCTTCACTGTCCGTTGCTGGATAAGCAGAAAAGAATGGCTTGATGGATGTATGGAGCTATATACTATTCTAATCAGTTCAGCTATATTGTTTATAGTTTGTTATAATAACTGGGTTAAACACAAAGGAATTTCTCAGCTTTTCAAGCTAAAACTATGCCTCATCATTTCTTTAATCATTTGAATGACTTTAAGGAATTGCTTATAAATCTTGGCAATACCATAAATTCTGTTATATATTCTAAATGCTATCTTAGATATGAATGCAAGATTCACTTGGGATAGATTATATTAAATAAGCCTTGTTTCATACAGTAATTTCCAAAATTATACCCCTGCATGTGTTGTTTATCAAACAGCAGCGTTTATTGTAGTATTTGGAGCTACCATTGGATGGCGCTTTTCCCCTATTACGGATTCTCTCAAGCGGTTTCCATGGTGCGTTCAAGTGCTCATTGAAAGTCATCCTTGAATTGATGCCACTTAATTTCAAAATAGTAAGTCATCACAGCACTTTAGCTGCAGTAGGACACACAAAAAATGCACAGTGGGTGTTATGACAGCTAAAAACTTTAATTTAAAAAAAAAAAGTCAGATACAATCAAAATTTTATAAATTGTAATGTATCAGTTCTATAAGCATCCTTGTTCATAAAAGATCACTTATCTTTGGGGATATTAATGTTCTTTGAGATTTCACCTCATAATTTGTGGAGTGGTCAAGCTTGGTTTCCTCAAAAATCAATGCATGCAGCAAAATAATGAAGATTTTCTATCACTGAGATGTAGTGACTGCCGTTCACTGTACTGTGGTCGACTGGTGGAGCAGCAGCTTTAAAGAGATACCAACTGAGTAAATTAACTGCCTGGCAAGGCTAGCTCTGTGATTAGCAGCAAACTGGACACTTTTGAAGCACTGGTGGAGAGCAAACCATCATGGAGGATCCTGACCACCTTCTCTAACAGACTGTTTCAGCTCTGCTGAGACAAGCACAGCCATAGGAAGTCTTAGCCACATGCTATCACCTTCTATAAAACAGTGATATCTGGCCGAGAGGCATCTGCCAGATTTTATTATTGGCTTTGCATCATCACTTAAATTGCTATAACAAAAATAATTCACCAAATATGGGATAAAGTTCTTGACATCATAAGTAAAATACTTCTAACTAGTATTCCTAAGACATAAAAGAGAGAAAAAAAAAATAAAAAAAATAACCAGGTTCATACTTGAAATTCATCGCTGGGAAAAATGCTAAATTGTGGTAAATTTTGGCATCAATGTAAATTGAAATTTAATCCCAGGACAATGCAAAGACAGTGTAATTCAAACCATAACACTGTTTTATATGAGGACAAACAAACAAACAAACAAAGAAAACAACAGCATATTCACATCAAGAAGCCACCTTCGTCTTTATTAATAAAATTGT
Source organism: Oreochromis aureus (assembly GCF_013358895.1). Taxonomy (NCBI): domain Eukaryota; kingdom Metazoa; phylum Chordata; class Actinopteri; order Cichliformes; family Cichlidae; genus Oreochromis; species Oreochromis aureus. The sequence goes on from NC_052951.1 coordinate 24,534,996, forward strand.
TCGGTTAATACAGATGCTGTAGCTCAGAGGGAGTCAGTGAGCTGAAGTGGATGAACACTCCATGTAATCTTAAACACCAAGCTGTGTGACTGCAAAAAACAAAACAAAAAGCAAAAAAATTAATTAATTAAAAAAAAAAAAAAGTTACACAAGGTTTCTTGTTCCTGTGTGTAGAACTTGGGTTGGGAAGAAAAAAAAAGGAAAAAAAAGAAACATCTGTAGTGTGAAATCTTTTCGATCTTTTGACATATGTTACATTTCTTTTCATTTACAAAAGTGCAAACAGATCACGTTCAGATCTACTCAATATAAGCCATGGCGCGTGGGACTCAAACAGCCGCATTCAAAGTAGCAAAATTTATCTCTTGGACCTCGGTGCCATCAGTCCAGCTACACAGTAACAGGAAAGGGAATTTAAACATTGCTGTTTTGTTTTTTCCATATAATGGGAAGATTCGCAATACAAGTCCTCGGCAATGGATATTGTTATGATTATGGCACACACTTTTTGGTCCATCCTCAGACACGGACATTGTTTTTTTGCTAAATGCTTAAATAGTTGTTTTTTTCGTGTGTGTTGATATACAATGTGTACCGGTGTGCCTCCTGCTCCACCCCAAGTCTCTCACCCTCCCAGTTCATGTTGTCATCAGTTGAAAGTCATACTGTACAAGGGTCAAAGGGCGATCAGAGTTTACAGGAAGTAGTCTGGGGTGCGGCGAGTGACGTGCGGCTCCCCTCTGCGAGGCGCTGGATCAAACTGCAAGCTGGGTAGAAGGAGTAGAAAGAATAAATACGATTTGTTAACCACTATATGTTTTATATACAATTACAGCTGCGTCCCAAAGCTACCAGAATGCATCGTGCCTTAGACTTTACAGGGTTTAAAATAAAACCTAAAGGATTTAAGACTTTTCGGTACTTACAAGGAGTATTTTAGGGTGTCGTCTAGTTCCATGATTGCCGCCTGGTTGCCGCAGCGGTAGCAGTAGTTGGGAGCGCTAAATATTGTCACCACGTTCCTCTCGTGGCACCAGTTGTAACCCTGAGGGAGGCAGATGCATTATTCACTGGAAATGTATAATTCAGAATGAACTGCAACTCTAATGCAAATCTAAAACTGAACTCGCCCTTGAACTCTGTACGACTGGTAGATGGTGATATAACCATTTTGTTCCGTTGTTCTCTGTAGCAGCGAGGCTTTCAACTCCATTTTTTTGTCACGGTTAGTGCACTTTTCAAGGTTGGAGGAGCTATTTATCGTAACGGCTCTTTGTTGCAGTTAAATTCATATTAGCGTGCTGACTGCCGGTTGGAATCAAGCCGTCTTTCCTGAGCTTATTCACCCTCAGCAGCAGATGGATTATTTGTATGCACATCAAATGAGCCTGTGACATACCTCCATAACCAGCTGGTGGGCACGGGACACCAATGTGAGGCGGTTGGCGTGGTTGAAAGTCTCCGAAATGTCCTGACCGAATGTGTAGCCGGCTCCTCGCGGAGAGATGCCCCAGCCACCGCGGTCATCCGGGTCCGACCACAGCAGGTCACACATGGGACCCTACAGTAGACAAGGAGGAGGAAACAAATTGGTTTATGGACTTAAACAGCCACTCTTTTTAGCCCAGTTTAGCTTTCAAATATTATAGATGTATTTAAAATGCCATTGTTACCTCATGTGGCACTTCCTGTAAACGGTCCAATGCCCTAATGTGATCCAGTGTATCTATGGATGGTGACAGGCCTCCATGAAGGCAGAAAATCTAGAGGGAAAGGAAGGAAAACATGAATCAAATCAATATTTCCTCTGCTAATGATTGATTCTTTCAGAACATTACGCTTACATATGTGAAACCGAGCTTATATTCTTACCTGAGAGTCTACCAAGGCAGTGAGGGGGAGGTAATCGAACAGGTCTGTGAAGTACTTCCAAACGTTGGCGTTACCATATTTCCGTAGGCACTCGTCATAGAAGCCGTACACTTGTGTGATCTGTCTGCTCTCGTGATTCCCTCTGAGGATTGTGATGCGCTCCTGGAAGCGTACCTGAGAAAAAAAAACATAACAGCAGAGAAAAGATCTGCATGTTATTTTTTATTCTCATTCAAATAAATAAATTTCAGTTTTAGACTAAGTCAAATGTCCAAACATATCACTTACCTTTAATGCTACTAGTAAAGTGACAGTTTCTACGGAGTAGTACCCTCTGTCCACGTAATCTCCCATGAACAAGTAGTTTGTGTCTGGAGACTTCCCTCCGATCTTGAACAGCTCCATGAGGTCATGAAACTGGCCGTGCACGTCTCCGCACACAGTCACCGGACATCTCACCTCCTGAACGTTTGACTCCTTTGTCAGGATCTCCTTTGCCTGGTTGGAAAAAAGAAATAATTAAAAAAATTAATCTGACTGGTTCAGGGTTTGGCAAAACAAAAATTATCCTCACTATCAAAACATGCCAAAAATGTACAAGTCTGAAATACCAAAACGGCAGCTGGGACAAACCAACAATGACCTAAGAACATTTTAAGTTTTATTCATTTAAACCTGCCACTGATTAGTTCCAACACAGAGGAAGTCATGTGATCCGTTAATTACATGCACAATACAATGCAATTTCCAGGGTCATTCTTTGTTCTTTATTTGAGAGCTGGACAATTTCCTGACATCCCCACTCCCCAATTTCCACATCAGCCTCCGGGGAATCCATTAAGATGCTACAAAGTGATTATAGCACAAACCCAAACACCACCACCAGAAGCTCCCTATGGATGTAAGCCTCTAAAGTCCGTGCATGTTTGTCTTTTATTAGTTTCCTGCAGGTCTGGCTTGCAGTGCTTGCAATTGCAGCTCTGGCTGCACTGCAACATTTCCTAAAAATCAATTAGTGTGACGCTCCAAAAGCCAAAAAAACTGATTGGAGACTGGCTGCTGCCACTTCTGGATGGAAAAACGCTTGGTTTGCTCTGATTATTCATTTAAGAGGACTCAACCAAAGCCAGAAGTGCTGTAGCAATGCAACATGACCGCTACAGCTAAAAGTAGATGCGATGAGAAATGTTATTCTTAGACATAGTTCAATCGACTCAGAATTCACCGTGAAGCAGTCGAAAACCTGTCGCTGCTGAGCGTGAGTCACTGTGTGGCCTACAGCTAATGCTTCTGGAGGTGGAAAAAATAGGATACTGCTGTCTCATTCAATGCACACAGGAAAAATACACACCGAAAACCTGAAGCTGATGATTTATTTGAACAACCACTTTTTGGAGCCTCTCAGTTCAAAGCAGGGTTTTTTTTGGAGGGGGTGGAAATGTGTATTTTTTTCCAGCTGAAAAATATAAAGCAGCATTCTGTGAATCATTTTCACCAGCCAGCTGCCTGCTTGTTATGCAGCCTTTAGTTGCAGTGCCAGATTAAAACAAAACAATAGGGGAACACTTTAAACGGCATCAATACTAAATCTGGACACCCACAACAAGGCCTGTTCCTGGAGTCAGTCTAACGTGGCTCTCTTCCAGCCCCGAAAGCCTAATGTTTTTTCAGCGACGCAATCTGAGCAGCCGTGCATACTGTCCCCTTTAAACAACAGGGTGAGAAAGAGAATCGACAGAGTCAGAGTGTTATAGCTGGCCTGTAAGCAGCAGATGGGACAAACTCAGAGTTAAAAGGACAGAGCTGCATCGCCGCACAATGCTGACCTATATAAAGCACGCCCCTCCACGTGCCCATACTGCCATGAGGCAGGAGGCTTTTCAGTGACTGGGCTTAGCTTGGCAGGCTGACCGCTGTTTCTGCCTTTAAAGCAATTGAGCTGCTAAGCCCAAGAGAATATTCTCGATGTCTGCATTAAAGTCAAACAGCAGTAAGTTTTCATCCCAATCTCACGCCAACCCCTATTAGTGGCGTGAGGGGAAATAAACAAGCACGAGCAGGTAAAGTAAGCAAACAAACACGCACTTTAAGTAGGCCAGGTCAAGCTGTCTGGGATCCTCTTTACTTTTCACCGCTCTGCACTCAACTTTTTCATTTCCTTTGCTCACAGTTTCAGTTTAATTAAGCACAGCATGCATTTAAAATACCGTATAACTGGAGTAGAGCTAAAAAGACTAAATTAGTCTCGCAAAAAACACGTAGCTATGATAGGAATTTATAATGGTTTTTGGTATTGAGCACAATGACTACTATTCACTTTCCCAATAAGGCAGGTGAGAAATATAAATTAAATAAACAAATAAATAAATAAATAAATAAAATGTGTTATTTCCTCAGCCTTGAGGTTATCCACCATGTCTGAGGAACTCTCAGTTCCTCCTCCAGCTAAAATAGTTTCAATAAAAACGGCAACTGCACACAGATAAAATAAATTAGACTTTTACTACTATATTTTTTTTTTTTACTCAGAAGAAACCAAAACAAGTATTTCATTAAGGTAAATAATACAAAAAAGACAGAAGCACAATTAAATATGAGCAAATAAAGTTCAACAAAACAAATGAACTCTTTCCTGCATAGAGACGGCATTTGATGACCTCCTCTGTACCCTTCATGACGAGTTTTGACACGTCAATATATCTCAATAAAGATGTGGTTTGATAACCTTTAAAAGAGTTTCTGGGTTTTTCCGAGAGTAGTTGCATAGGCAGAGATGCAAACCCAGTCATTCTGTTCTATAACCAGGCGTCAAATGTGTCAGGCACAGCTCAGTTAAGAAAAGAGCTACGAGGACTGTTATCCACTGACACATCAAGGTTTTCCACTGAGTACATACACTATAATGATGAAATCACAAAAAGATATGAGCCTTTGGCTTGGTATTTGTGACCGACCCACGAGCGTCTGCGTTCATCCATTTATCATTTGAACACTCTTAATAAGTTTTTGGGTGTAACATTTGATCTTCGGCTCAGTAACCTTACACTGAAGTCGATGTGTAATGTGTTCAGTGACATATCAGGTGTCACCTCTGCGTCCCAAATTGGGTAAACTGATAACTTGATTAACGTAATGTGCTTTCTCTTTATTGCTTTATGCAAAAAAAAAAAAAAGAAAAAAAAAGGGGTGGGGTGTCTGTTAATATCCTTCACAAAATGTCACTTTTATCACCTAGGATTAACTTCCGATTAAATATTACATAAACTGGAGAAGGTAAATCAATACAGTGTGACCTGATGTTAGGACTTTTCACTTCTCGCAATTTGAGATAAGATTTAGTGAAATCCACAAAACACAGTGTGTGAGGCAACTGTTTATCCATGAGATGTCCAGTAACAGTATGTACTCTGGAAACCAGACAAGCTGTGATTGTGAAAAAGGATGACGACGCTGATTACTCAAGCACCTCGTCCAAAGTACAGACCACACCTGCCACGGAGAGCAAACTCTGCCCAGATTACGACTGCACTCAAGGCGCAGGATGGCCTGCGTTCAACAAAGTGCTTAGTCAAGAGCCCCGACATGAAGTCGGCAGTTTTTGTCAGCTAAATCAGCCCATCAGTCTGGAAGAACCAGCCGAACGCCCACCTGCAGACAGCTTCAGGTGAAATAAGCCTGACAGCTCTGCAAGACTGTAACCACAAGCAATGACCTCACTCCTGATTTATGGTTGCTGAATGTTATGCATACTGCCGACCTCACCGAGTGAAACCACTGTAAAAATAATTAACATGAGCAGCAGACAAATGGTGGCAGGTTACGTCTGACTTCATCAGCATTTCTGCTATGACAGTATGAATTTTGATGACATGTATTTCACAACTCATTTTGCCTTGGATGCACTCACAAAGATCACTGAGCAAACATCCATTTCTGATGTTTTTTTAATGAGTCATTCAGAGATACACAGTGACCTCAGTTGCCAAAGAAAGCTTTATTTGCTCTGTTGACTGGCTTCATCGGCGATTTCAACACAGAAACAACAAAAACAAGGTCAAGCAGATGACATCACTTCTAACAAGTGGGTCAACTGCAGCAATACGACCAAATTATTGCATCACTGGGGCACACTTCAGAGGTCTCTACGCACCTGCGTCATTGCATTTCTTATCTACCCTTAAAGATGGTTCACCCAACGCAAGATTCAAGATGAAGTAGACCAAGTTAACATGTTTCGAAAGATAAGAAAATGACTGTGGCTGACTACAGCCAAAATACCAAAAAACACACACACAATATGGCTTTAATGAAGCAGAAACAAAGTAGCACAAAAAGATGAAGGAGAACAATTAAATAGAATAGAAAAAAAATAGGCCAATCCAAAAAAATATAAATCTACATATAATACAATAAGGAGCTTACAATATTACACACAGAAACCATCTCTGGATGATTATGTAACCCTTCAATAGGTTTATTTTTGGCCAAAGGAAAAAGCAGAAGGTCACAAAAAGGTTAACTCTCCCCATCTGTGACACATTATTCATTTAATCACATTTTCTCTGCATAATTGACGGCAACATCAAACCAGTATGCAGTAGGCAGACCCCAGTCTGCAGTCACCTAATTCAAACCTGGCTCAGTGCTAAATTTTCAAACCAATGACCTTACTTCTGTGAAACAAACAACTTTTGCAAAAACATCCAGACTCTTAAGAGTGAGGAGCCTACAATCATGCAAACTGGGGGAAAAAAATTAAAATCGGAATTAATCACGGTTAAACAGGCTTCAAAGCATTCCCTCTCAGCACACTGACACCAGGCTGAAGCTCTGCTATGACCGGCCTTCTTGTGAGACAACTGGAAGGACAGATTACACAGCACATCTCATTCCTCCGCACCCACACGCATCCCTAAAACAGACACGGCCTCTATCTGAGTCACAATGAACAGTGTTATCCTGAGTCACATACTCTGATCCCCTTAGCAACAAAGGCTTTCACAGTGTTAGTGATGCAACTCACAATCAATCATATCCTCGGCTATTTTTAAAATCGGGGAGGATGTTGTGTGGGAGCGTTCTGCTGAATGTATAAACAACATTCACTGGGTGGGAGGGGTGGATGGACAGATACAAGTAGACAGTGTGGAGCAACTGGGCTCCTGACAATGATACAGCCCCCCCACCCACTCTCAGCTGCTTTAATGGCATCTTTGCTCCATTAGGAAGGAAACAGGAAAGAGGAACGCTGCAGCAGCTCTTCCATCTACAGCACATGTGCTGTAAAGCGGGGCCGATATATCAGTCGATTATTAGCTGTTTGCTGATATACCACTATCAGCATTTATTACAGCTGATATATAGAGATTTAAAAAGTAAAGAGGAGGCAGGAGAAACACCCTTCAACCATGTTATAAGTGTTGATGTGGCAGCCTGCGACTCCCCTGTCAGCAACACGTGCTTGGAATGCCACAAACATGACAGCTGGCTGAGTCTGGCGGAGAATATATGGGCAATTTATGACTTATTATGACAAGTAAACAAACTGAATTATCATATCTTAGTAAGGATTTATTTAGAGGAAAATCTACAGTTACAGTTGGAGAAATCGATTTTTTTTGTGTGTCTGTAAAGAAAAGACTGGCTGAGATATCACATTTTAAATCCCTGAATATTGCCATCACTCTTAAAAATCCTATATCAGTCAGGATCTAATGTGCTGTGCCAGTATAGATGTCTTAACAAGTGTTCGCAAGATCTGTCTGTCTTCGAGATAGTTCAACATACAGAATAAAGCTGAAAAACTATGTGTTAAATCAAAGAGGCTAGTATAAACAGTCCCTGTGTGCTTTCCAACTAACTCCATTAATAAAAAGGCCAGTTTATATGCTCAGCTAAGCACTGACTACCACCACCACCTTCCCTCTAAGCCCTATGGAAAGGATCCAGTCCCTTTTTGGGATCCTGATACATAGTGTAATGAACATTTAAAACTACTGGGACTCAAATGGAAACAAATGTTGGGATTAACGTTCCACTTGAGAATACCAGACCTTTAAACTTCAGCACACAGAACTCCAAACATGGTAGAGGGCCCAGTCTCTGTATCCTTTTAAAAGTCAAGGAGGGGGGGCAGAGCTGCAGCATAAAAAGAAAAACAGACTCTGAAAACTGTCCAAAAAGAAAAGAAAAGAAAAAGCCTCTTCTATCAGCGTAAAGCCTAACAGCAAATTTATCATATTCACTATACACGCTGTCAAGTTATGGTGTCAGTCACTTGACTTCTGACACATAAATCTAACAATCAGAGGACAGGGTGTCAATTCTCCAGCAGGGGGAAGCCTAAAAATGGACCATGACCCAAGGCAGCAACAATATATAGCACGCTTTGGGCAAGAGAGCTTTCTAGAAAACAGAAATCCTAGACAGATCAAGATCAGGATTAAAAAGCACAAAAAACAAATCCAAAAAACAAACAAAAAGAGTATTAATCAAAACAATCTGAGGAGAGAAAAGTGGTAAAATGTTTCAGAGTAAATTAGGGCTGCCACAAACGATTATTTTGATAGTCGACTAGTCACCGATTATTTTTGCGATTAGTCGACTAATCAGATCATGCATCCATTGGACGTAAAATGTACACCTGAAAATATGTTAAACGTTTATTTTGTGACCCAGAAAGAATAATAATTGTAATATTAAAACTAACTAGCTGCCGCCATTGTTGACAACTGCGCTGGGCCGCGCTATGAATTCTGGAACACAGTTTCTTCTTCTTCGGGGTTTAACGGCAGCTGGCATCCTTGTACATGCAGTGCTGCCATCTTCTGTTTCAGTCCGTTATTACACTCTTAAATACTACTACTTATTCCTGCGTCTTTTGGGATCTTACAAAGCTTCAAACGACGCGTCGACTATTAAATTAGTCGTCGACGATTTTAATAGTCGACGTAATCGTGACTAGTCGACTAATCGTGGCAGCCCTAGAGTAAATGCTCCTTTACAACCAGACATCCAGAGCCGGAAATCAGCACAGAGCAGAGAGATTGGGGTTAAGCTCAGCTCAGACCACAAAATCAAATGGCCAGTTATCAACCAAAGCAGAAGCATATGGGCATAATGACACTCAAAACAAGTTAATTAAGGTTCCTTTAAAAAAAATTATAATAGTAAAGGAAGGAACAACCTTACACCAGCTTAAAGGTCAACTTCACACTGTGATGATAACATCAAAGGTCAACCAACGTCTGAGGGAAATTACCATTAAATCACTTTTCAGCTATTTTTAACTATCTCTATGTTTCCAAAGCTGAATGATGCAACGCAGTGATGCAAAAAATAGAGCAAAGGACTAAGGAACTCAAATGTGAAAACTACCATTCACGCCACACATCACTTTCATCCATTAGGTCATGTTAAAGTTTGAAAACTGCCCACATTATTGCCTCGAACAAGTCATCCTCTCCATTTATAGACATGAGTAAACAGAAGGTAGATAAAGGACTCAGTTTCCTGACTACCTGTGAGAGCTGCTGAGGGGGAAAAGTACCACACACACAATCAGCTGGCAGTTTATTAGGCACATCTAATTAAAAACTAACAAGATTATGACTTTGATGGTACAATGTTTGTGGAAATTGTCTTGATTGAAACTTGCAGTGTTTTAGGAGTTGCTGAATTGTTCCGAATTACAGGAGGTGTTTCTCTCATTTAGACTAGCCCTCATTCAGGGTGTTTCTTGGCTCAAAATTAAAGGATTTTTATTGTCATTCCAACATTTGATGTGAAACAAAGTTTTGCACTCAGCAAACAAGAATGAGAACACCCAAGAACAATGCATACAGAAACAAGGAGCAGGAAATACATTTGCAGTGTAATTTAGCATAAATAAGAAGTGGTGGATAGTGCAGAGCCCAGTGGTTTCTCATGTTTGTTATCTTTGGCTGGGAGCAGCAGAGACTATAAAGCACATTTAGGGCACCGATGGGGCTTTGGCGACATAAACAAACTTTATTCATCCACATATAGTGAAGGTAAACAGACTGTGTTACCTTAATTAACAAGTCTGAGCAATTTGCTATTTTTTTTGTCATTGGATAACCAAAAATGTATTTTAAGCTCAACTAAACTAAGCCCCACTTAGAAATAACTTTTTATAATTACACCCCTGGTTATTTTCCTTTAATGGAGGGCCAAATTTCTTAAGTAGGTGCCAACTTTCTTTCTTTTTTTTATTGCAGGAAAGAAAAACCTCCTCGTTGACATAAACTGACTGGCTGGATTTATTACTGGATTGATTGCCTTGATCACCATACCCTGTGCCAAGAGCTATACAGTAAGCTTTTCCTCACATTTTCATTGCTCGAAGTGGCTGCACCTAAACTGGATACAATCAACCTTAATAGGCTATAAAAGGACCCCAAAAGCCTGACTTTCTCACAAGAAATCAACTTTATCTCTTTCCATTTTGATGCAGGCTGGCCACATTTTTCCTTTACTGTTTTCTAACAGCTTCCATACATAAATATAAAGGGAAAAAATGAGGCAGAGCACTTCCACTCAGTAGCACGGCTAAAAGAGATGCTGCAGTCACTGTCAGTGTGAATGAGCAGGGCTGTAAATGTGGTATGTGACTTGAATTCAAAGCTTATGGGTCATCCTGCCTGCCCGATAAAGTACCAAGAAGCCCGAAAACTACCACATGTAATTTCTTATTTAGCGACATATCACGGTGTAAAGCTGTTTAACCCGTTTTGCCCCACTGGCAACAATTGTTGCCAAAGTTTATCACTGTCATTTTCGACTCACAATAAAAAATCTCAAAGGTACTAATGCAACTTTTTCCACTTATATGCTAGTAGACAACTTAGACAAAGGTTTTGATTTTTAAAAAATCGTTTCCAAGTGCTTCCTATCGCATGACATCATCTGCTTCCCGCTCTTTCTGGCTGAAGACATGGCGGATGCAAATCATCCTGGAAAGAGGTAATTTTCATAAATTTCTTATGACTTTCCCCCAAACATATTTATAATTATTTAATCATTCAAGTCTCTAGAGTAACCCTCCCAAAAAAATTGTACCTAGGATAAATATTTTTTTTTGTTCATGGGCTTATTTCTGTGAGTGGCAACAAAAGTTGCCAGTGGGCACATAGCATGTCGCTAACTAAAGGAAAACACTGTCTGCAGGATTGCTCCTAATTTACTTATTTAAAATTGTAGAATGATGTACAATGGCTCATTTTAGTCCTTTTAGAATAATTCCTAGCTAAATAAATTCACAGGTATTCAAGGCCTCTGTGTATAGGATTTTTATACATTACCATACATCATTTTCTTGCTAGCTAAAATTCGCTTGCTAGCTAACATGTATGTTGTCCTTTCCTTAGGTACACCGTAGCAGAGATCCTGGCCATGCTGCAGGACTCTGAAACTGTGGCGGACATCACAGTTGTGCCTGAGTCAGAAATGCACGCACATGACACAGACTGTGACAGTGACCAATCTGATGATGAGGCCACTGGTGACCATAACCGCCTCCCATCAAGAATACTCAAAGGTGAAGGCTTTCTACCTAATTCGGACATGCAGCTGCCAAACTCCCCGATGATGATCCTGGGTGCTCATCCTCAGTGAGTCAGACAGAGACTAGAAAGGTCAGTGGCACAAATGAAAAGGTGACCAGTCAGATTGTTGGGCCCATGCTCCACAAAACTAAGAACCAAGACAGGAAATTCAAAAATCAAAATTGCAGCCAAAGCACCAGCACAAGCCAACAAAAATATCAGATCCTCGCTATGTCCCCAAAGAACATGATCCTGGCTTCACATCAGATGATCCAGTGGATATCTTCCTCACATTTTATCCCAAGTCCCTCAGAGATGTCACACTGGAAATGTCCAATCTCTACGCTGAACAAAAGGGAAAACGCTCAACCTGACTGAGGATGAACTTCTTACATTCTACGGTATTCTGTTGATCAGTGGATACAACACAGTCCCAAAGGCGGCGTCTTCTCTGGTCAGACGATTGTGATGTCAGCAACAATGCTGTAAAAGATGCCATGCGGAGGAACAGGTTTGATGAAATTATGTCTTCTGTTCATTTAGTAGACAACATGAAGATCACAGCTGACCCGTTCTTCAAGGTGCGCCCCTTTTAAGCATCTAAATGACATCAACAACGCAATCCCGATAGCAGAACATGTGGCAGTAGATGAGATGATGATTGAGTATTTTGGAAGGCATGGGTGCAAACAGTTTATTAGAGGAAGCCTATTCGTTTTGGGTATAAAATATGGAGCTTAGCATCCTCCTCCGGGTTTGTCCATCAGATGGAGCCATATGTAGGAAGCCACACACATCTGGTGGAAACTGGACTTGGTCAGGGTCCAAGTGTGGTTCTTGGCCTGGCAGAGAAAGCTGAAGTGCCACCTGGAGTCAAGTTTTACCACGACAACCTCTTCACAACCCTGTCCCTGGTGGATGAGATGACCCTGAGAGGCTATGGCAGCTGTGGCGCGATGCGACAAACTCAGCTCCATAACGTTCCCTTCACAGCACCCCAGACCTTCAAGAAGACACCCAGAGGAGATGCTGAGTATCTGGTTGAGGCAGAGAAGCTGATTGTAAGGTGGAATGACAACAGCGTGGTCACCGTGGTGTCGAACATGGAGAGGGAGTTCACGAAACTGAGGCGAAGAGATGGAATAAACAGAAGCGGACTATGGACAAGGTCAGACAGCCCAAGTGTATCCAGGACTACAACACACACATGGGAGGAGTGGACCTGCATGACCAGTTTGTCAGCCGCTACAGAGTCAAGATCCGGTCCAAGAAGTGGTGGTGGCCATGCTTCAGCTGGGCCCTGAACAGTGCCATGGTGAACAGCTGGTGCTATTACAGGTACACAAGGCTGTATGTTATTTAGTGATATCACAATCGAGTTGGTGATGTTTGACTCGAGGTCATCGCTAGTGCTCTTGGGTCGACAAGAGCAACAGTGATGATATCCAGACCAACATCACAAACTCAAGTGTGATATTGCTTTTACAGAACATTCTACATATGGGGCATGACGTTGTAGAAAGGATGAAACGATGCACATTCATGCATCTATCATGCTTGTTTTGTCATTCATTTAGGTCCTGGAAAAGCGGGGAGAAGGATCTCCTCTCCTTCCAGAGGCTGGTAGCCCAGACCCTCCTCCTGCGCCATGGAACAAAGCCAAGTAGGCAGGGCAGAAGATCTTCAATGGCGGTGGCGATAACTGATGCCACCAGGTTTGATAATTTGAACCACTGGCCCTGCAACACTGGTAGCAGGTACAAGCGATGCAAGAACTGCGGCGGACGCACATCATTTGCGTGTGGAAAGTGTGATGTGCCACTACATGTGGAGTGCTTCAAGAAGTACCACACTGAGTAGAACATGCATGAAAGATGATGGAATGTATGGGAAGAAATATGTTATATATGTATATATGTTTTAGAGGTTCTAAGAAAAAAAATGTTTGTTGAGTTTTTGAGTATAAAAAAATTGAGAATAAAGAAATCAGTTCAAATTGTTTGATGTTTTGAATTTTATACAGGGGGAACCTGAGGCTCCACCTTTTTGTTATTATTTATTATGACTATATTATTATTTTGTTCTTATTATATTATTATTATTACTTCTCTATTATTATTATTAGGTGACATTTGACCTAGTGACAAGCTGTGTGACTACTGGCAACAATTGTTGCCAGTCATAAAAATGCTATTTTCTTCAAAAAAAAGTACAAAATGGAAAAAATAAATACATAACATGATTCAGAGGGACTCAACTGATAAAATGATATGCCTTACAACTCTGAAAAAAATCTGGGCACAAACGGGTTAAACAGAACAGAAGTCTGGGGCAACTCGTAATGATTGTCAAATCCATGTACAACGCAGTGAAATATACACTATAGACGCCATTTTAAGAATGTCTGGAAGGCGGCGGTGAGGAGGGAGAAGACGTTAGGAATAAGTTAAGGGAGGGAATTAAAAAATAAAATCTTACCTTTTCACATAGTGTTTTTACTTGTCCCTCGGACAGCTGCTTGCATTCATTGAGCTGCTCGATCCACTGATCCAGTTCTTTCGTAAACGCCTTTTCGTCCATTTCTGTGTGTTTTCGGGTTTGCTGCAGTTTGTCACGTTAGCTAATTCGGGTTAGGACTCTCCCAGAGGTTACCGTCTTTCGAGGGCTTACAAAACGGCCACAGCAGAAGCTAATCACTCTCTTACTAACAGGCGCATGTATCGCTAACTGCCAGATCACTGTGATGATTTGACTGAATTGAAACTGGGAGAGGGAGGGAGAGGTGACAGTTAAGGATCCACCCTTGTCGAGCCGCTGGCGAGCAAATAACAAACTTCCGGTTGCGCTTCGAAATAAAAGCTTCTTGGCGGACAAGTTCTGAAATACACCCTTACCTAAAAGAAAAAAAATAATAATTATAACTTGCTAGGGTTAAACATAACAACAATGCAACTAGAAAAAAAAACTAGCATCTGGCAAATAATTAAAAAAAAAGAGTTTTAATTGACCACCTTTTACAACTTTTCTACGTATGTAAATTTTAATTTTATGTAAACAGCTTTTGTAAACATGGTCTGAATAAACTAATTTCTGCCACACTCTGAAACTTACACAGTGACAAAGGTTGGTAAATATACATAAAATATTTCCCAGAATGTGGTCACGGTAGATGTTTGAGGATATATTATTTTTATTATGATGACGATGATGATTGTTATTATTATATGAAGATTGCGTCAGACTGTATATTGTTGAAAAATCTAATAATTTCCGGTCTAACACTGTGTGGTCTACCTTTACTAAAAACAGAGCGCCGCCCGACACAAATAGCAACCAGAGACCTATGACGGCTGCTCACTGATTGGTTCGCTGAGCTGCTTCCTATGCAGTTTCATTGGCTCGCCGTTTATTGGGGAAGTTACCGACACAAACTAAAGAGAATACGTCATGGCTCTGTGAAAGCATGCGGTGCATTTCTCGGTGTGGCTATGATGTCACTGTTTTATCTCCTTGTTGTCAAGGCCAAAAAAGTAAACAAAACAAAAGACAGCGTTGTCTTTTAACCACGCTGTCTTTAACAGGCTTACCTTCCACATCGTATCCATTCCTCTCAGTTTTCGGTTATAAATAAAGGTCGCTAGGCCCATTTAAAGGAGTTTATTGTTTGTGTACGGTATCAGCAAAACTGCCAAGTGATCTCACTCAGACTCAGTCCTAAAGCCAGTGACTTTCTAACAAAGACAACGATTAAAGATTCATTGATAATACATCTGTGCGTCACACATATGCACTCATGCTTCATCACTGTAATAAACATAATCAGAGTTAATCTTTCACAAAAAGTTCTCTCTTCACAGAAACACCAAGTTCACCTTTAAATAAGACTGTTTCCAAACGGGTCGTGTCCAAATATTGAATTGTTTAGGAGGCACTTGACAAAAACTACAGTTCCCAGGAGAATTTCTACATTGCCTACATTTTGGCATGTCCCTTCGATAGCTCAGTTGGTAGAGCGGAGGACTGTAGGTGTATGATAACAGGAATCCTTAGGTCGCTGGTTCAATTCCGGCTCGAAGGAGGTTTTTGGGTGCTTTGAGTACTCCGGGAGAGCAGAAAAGCGCTAAATAAGAATCAGTCCATTTACCATTTATTATATGTGAATTAATCAGCACGGTCAAGCCTCTTCTGTTCTTTGAAATTATGTAAAAGGACTCAGTGATTGAGAGTGAGAGCAACAACTCAAGAAATATTTCGAATTAGAAAAATGGGGGGGCGGGAATAAGCTTTAATTGTGAACATTGATCATCCCATACCAAGCAGTTTATTAGAATGTGGTAACAACCTTTTTGGGATAAATTTGCTGACACTTTCAGCAATGACCCTGCTGTCGATTCACAAGAACCTCCTGTATATGTATGGGAAATGTATATCAAACTATATTCTTTAAAAGGTTACTACACACTGTAAGTTTCTGACTGTGGCTTTAACAGTTTCAATTCAGCAT
This sequence comes from Oreochromis aureus, assembly GCF_013358895.1. Taxonomy (NCBI): domain Eukaryota; kingdom Metazoa; phylum Chordata; class Actinopteri; order Cichliformes; family Cichlidae; genus Oreochromis; species Oreochromis aureus. The sequence goes on from NC_052951.1 coordinate 24,550,938, forward strand.
ACAACGTGTTGTTCTTCTTTAACTCTAAATATAGACTTATTATATCATACTGTTATGTGAAGTCCAAAGCAGGTCTTCTCTTGTATTGTGCAAAAATATAAAATAACGGAGACTACTAAACCAGGTCCCAGTTAATCTCAGTCTCAATTAAACTGGTAACATAATAAATCATATTTATTTTAGCTGGGGGCTCTGTGTGGGGCAGTGATCCCACATCTTTTCCAATCACCCAGAACAATATTTGTCAGTTTGTCTTTATTTTATTGTGTCTTCATATATGTGTATATATATATATATATATATATATATATATATATATATCACCCCCTAACCCTAATCTAGATCGATCTCTAATCCCTAAACCTAACCAAGGAAGGAAAATGGCAGATTAGCCTGGGTAAAAGACCGAAAGTTGAGGTACACAACAATGTGTGCTGCTGGCAAAGTTTCTGGGCTACCTTTCCTCATAACAGCCATCCCTCAAGAGTCTCTCCATCTAAAGCATTATCAGGGACTGTAACATCTATTAAAGAAAAAAAACTATCCAAACCTACTTCGCACTGTGTAAAAAAGTAATTGCCCCCTAAATATAATAACTAGTTGTGCCACCCTTGGCAGTAAGAACTCCAAACAAGTGTTTTTGATAATTGATGCTTTCAGTTTGTCTTTTCACTCTTTCACTTTGTCTCTACACTGTTTCACTTTGTCTCTACACTGTTTCACTTTGTCTCTTGACTCTTTCACTTTGTCTTTTCACTCTTTCACTTTGTCTTTTCACTCTTTCACTTTGTCTCTTCGCTCTTTTACTTTGTGGTGGAAGAACTTCGACCCTCTCTTCTTTGTGAAATTATTTTAATTCAGTCACATTGGAGATGTTCCCAGCATGAATGATCTGTTTAAGGTCATGTCAAAGTATCTCAGTTGGATTAAATTTGTTAAAGTTTGAATGGACCAAACCCTCATTTTGTTTGGATTTTTTTTTTTTTCACAGTTGGACTTGGATGGTGTGTTTTGGATTAATGTTCTGCTCCAAAACTCAAGTGTTCTTGAGCTTCAGAACAGGAACTGATGGCCAGATATTTTCCATCAGGATTTTCTGTTAGACAGCAAAATTCATGGTTCAATCAATTACAGCAAGTTGTCCTGGTCCCGAATCAGCAAAACAGCCCCAGACCATCACACTACCACCAACATGTTTGACTGTTGTTACTATCTTTCTATGAAATGTTGTGTTAGTTTTACACCAGTTTCAACAGGATTCAAACCTTCCACAAAGTTCAACTTTTCATCATCAGTCCACAAGACATTTTCCCAAAAGTCTTTGGGATCATTAAGATTTTTTATTTTTTTGGCAAATGTAAGATGAGCCTTTGTGGGGTTTTTTGTTTTTTTTTTTATTCCTGGGATGGTTCATCACTGTTCCAGGTTTTCTCCATTGGTTTTGTAACCCTTTTCAGACTGATAAATGTCAATGACTTTGTTTCTCAGTTGTTTCTTGAGATTGTGATATGATGTGTTGCTTTTTGAGATCTTTTAGCCTATTTCACTTCGTCAGACAGGTTCTATTTAAGTGATTCTTGATTCAACATGTCTGGCAGCAATCAGGCTTACGTATCACTAATGAAATTGACGTCAGCTTTCCAAAAAATGTGGTTAATCACAACTAATTCATGATTTAACAATGGATAGCTCTTCTCCATAATAAATGTAATCATCACTTAAATGCTGAATGTTGTTTTCTTTCCCTAAGATTAAAATTTGTTTGATGATCTGAAAAAATTATAAATGTTTGACAAATATGTAAAAACAAAAACAAAAACAAATGCTTTTTCAGAACACTGCGTATCAGATCCATCCATCTTCTTCTGCTTATCTATGGGTCACGTGTACCAGAGCCAAACACCAGGGTACACCCTGGACAAGCTGCCGCAGAGGACACTTATAATCACACTGTGGCCAATTTACAATCACCAACCCTGGAAGCATGTCTTTGGACTGTGGGGGGCAGCTCAGCTGGCCAGTGGATACAAATCCAGGTGTCTTGTGCTAACCATCAAAATGATCCCTTTCCAGTTCCGACCTACAGTAGCTGTCTGTTTTGATACTAAAACTGTTGCCTTAAAGGATTTTCAGGACACAGTCATTTACAATTCTGCCTTCAAACTACCACAAGCTCAAGGCAAGCAAGTGCAGTTTTATTGCTATTCCATTATTTACTACATCTGTTGTATTGCTGCTCTGACTGTAGCTTCTCTGTCATGACTTAACTGTATAGTCTAATTGCTTGTGTCAGCAGGAGGCCACCAATACTCGAACAGAGGCATGAGACTTGTGCCAGAGACGTGTCAAGACTGTTGTGAGCAGAGGCTGACAGAGGTCATAGGGGTTACGTCTAAAAGAATAACCATATACCATCCAGGAAAGCCAGTACGTGTCAGTCTTGGTGTAGCTCTAGATTTTCAGCAGACTTATGAAAGCTTGACACGAGCATATCCAGGCCCATTCAAAGGCAAATGCAGCCTTTACAACAAACAGAGGCCACACATGAAACAATAACAGAGATCAAAGGCTGTATCTGCTCTTCCAACACACTGGCACATGTTCAAGTATGTCACGGCAATTAACAATTATCCTATTAAATCGTGAAGCTTTGCTGCTGTCGCACAACCATCAATTACTTTTTGAAGGAAAAACTACTTCTCAATTTTCTGAGTACTCTTATAACAATCAGACATGACATCAAGAAACTAAATATCTTCAGACAGTGTATATTAATCATGGGCATTCCAGCGATTCCAGCAATGATCTTAAGTCTTAATGTTCAGCATCAGTGAGGGGAATGTTATCTCCCTGAAACTGAAATGAAATCACCATCTATTATTGTTAAGCTCTATTTGAGAGAAAGAAATGCACCAATACATCTATTTTCCTCATACAGTAATCACACAGTCCTACAGAGGATGTAATGACGCATCTGTCCCTCTGTTTTTTTTTATTAAAAAGCAGATTAAAATGTCCCTGGCAGTTTTTCCCCTCTCTCTGGTTTTCCTATTTGAGCCTCTCCTGCAACAGCAATTCATGTAATCAAGCAAATTTTCGAGAGCGCACTCCTCATAATTAGAAATTTCTGTTTGCAAGGTCACAATAGAAACAAGCAGTCATCTTCTGCTTTGCACAGAAAGGACACAAAAGCATCGGCTGCATCCTTGAAGTAAAATCTAACCAGTATCTCCCTCCGGATCACGCTAATCAGCGAGGGGATTGAATTTCAGATCCCTCCTTTGATGAGCCGCTCCTCTTCTCATGTTTGCGTAAACATAGTGGATCATGATACAGTTTTCCACATTATTTTCCACTTGACTCATGATAAGCTTACAGTTCATCAAGTTTCAAGTCTCTCAAACGGTGACCCTGTAGTCTATTTTAGATCACGATAAGCATTCTCTGGATCGTTGTTTTCCACATTAACATTTCATCGATCACTTTGTGAAAGGCTCATTCAGGCTGCCTGATTGTTGTGGCCCTGGCTTTCCCAGCCAGTGGAGTGGGCAGCCATCCAAGCAGGCACACCATGATGATATTCCTATCTACCGTAAACAGTCTGCCTGCATTTAGTTTATCTCCTTAGTTGGTTTTCAGTTAAAATCCTGTCCCAAATTGGAAAGATGAAGATCCTTCAGCGTCCCTTTGAAAAGAGGGCACTGCGTGTTTTTTGGGGGTTCTACCCTATCCAGATCTACTGTATGTATGCCTCCTTTGAACTTTATGTTTCCAGGTGACATTGTGATCTGTAGTGAGAGTAGGTAGCAGGAGGCTGTATGCGGTGGATAAAAGAGAATGAAAGTCAGCAGAAGCAAGACAACATTATTTTGAAGAGGCGGAAAAGAAGGGACCAAGAATGCATCAAGTGGGGCCACAGGAAATCCGAATGTTTACTCAGAAATATATAATACGTGTAGATAAGTGGTGATAAACCATCTTTTCAAGCTCATCTGCAGCGCTGTGTCCTTTCGCAGATTTATAATGTGAAATGTGGAGATGCATAAGAATTTAAACAATCTTATGATGGAGAGTTGTAAAGTGTTGCAAAGTGGGAAAAGTATTTAGACATTTTACTCGAGTACAAGTTATAATCCTACTTAAGTAGCATGCCACAGGTTGTATATTCAAATGTATTTAAAGTACCTAAAGTAAAAGTATTCATGTGTAATGACACTTGGAGATTATTGGAACATAATCAATGAATTATTGATATGTATATTTCTTTAATGTTACAACTGTTGATGGTTTTAATTACTTATATGTTGCTCAGTAGCTTGACATGATAATAATGTTATTATTAAAATAATAAAGCTTTAAAAATAAATAGTATGGATTATGGAGTGTAATAATTCAGTATTCAGAATATACTGGAGTAAAATGAAAAATATAATATATTATATAAATTATATTCCTACTGGTCCTATCCATGGTCTCATCCAGTGATGTTGGGGATTGTCAGTTTTAACTTGGCTGTGTTGGGGTGGCACTAGTGGGGACCAATCATATTTAAAGGGGGCTAGTGCCCCCTTTAAATACTTCCTGCTTCCTGCTTTGTGGTCATCCTGATTGTTTTCACCTGTGTTTCCTGTTTCTTGTTAGTTTGAATCACAGACAATGTTCTGTGTTGTCCATAAAGCTCTGTGTATTTGGGTTACTGTTTTGTGGATTTTGTGTTGTTTTGGGACTTTAGGTGCATTAGTTTCCTGCATCCTGTCCAACACCTCTACGCTCCAATCGATGACGACCAACAACCCCAATGTAAAAGCTAATTCACAAGGGAGCTGCCGTTATGACAGGTGAATTAGTTAGCCGTCATTGCTAAGTGTTGCATAACTACGGTGATGACAGAGTGTCCTGAAAGTTTGCTTCTACATATAGAAGTGATGACATTATTACACAAAGAGGGAAGCAACAATGACAGGTAACATAATACAAGAGGTTAATCCAAAGTTGCACAGTTCTCAGCTGTGCTGTAGCAGTGTACCAGTAAGCATTGGTCTCTGGTGTAGTTCCTGTTTGGATACAAAAGCTAGTTAGGTACCTGCTGCTGCCACTGTTGTTGTTATTGAATGTCTAAATTTATATTCACTGTGTGTGCCAAGGAGGTTTGGAGAAAAGCTCTCTTAATTCCAGGCGAGCAGATGCAGACCTCATGTTTGATGTCCTTGCCAGGGAATCGGGAGAAAATGGCTGAACCCCCTTGTAAACAACAGTATCCGAGGTATGTGCAGTGTGGCAGAAGACAGGGTGGTGTTAAATGGGTTGTTTTGGAAAGTTGGGCAATGATACTGTGGAGGAGGAGGAAGAGGATAGAAACAATCAAAACCCCAGGGGACAGTCAGACATCATGCTCCCAAAAATACAGCCACCGGTTGTATAACGATAGCTTATCAGGCATACATAGCATTACATCAGTGGTGCATTGTGAAGTCATGTGATGATTTCCCTCTGCATGAAAAACTCCAAATAGAGAGAAAAGCGCAGACTGGTTGTCTGCAGGAGACGGACACATACGGAAATAGAAGAAGCTGACAGATTATTCAGTACCGTGTTTGGATACATACAAAATAAACACTCAAGACAGTAGCTTTTTAATGCAGAAAGTTACAGCAGGCAATCACTTCAATGAAATTATGCTGTCAATCACATGAGAACAGAAAGTAATAAGAAAAAGGCACCAAGTGCGACATGTTAAAATGCAATGTGTCATAAATATATAATATAAAACTACACTTTAGGGCACCTGTGTGAAATAGTGTTCTAATTCCATTGTTCTAACAACTTTTTTCACTCATTCCTTGATTTTATTGATTGTTTCATGTGACAGGCTAAATATAGAGATGCAGTGATTTAGAAAAAAAGAGGAAGAAAAAAAGAATGAGGCAGCAACACTACCTCCACCTCTCTCTCATTCTCCTTCTACCAATTAGCATCCAGTACTGTGCCTCCAGGATACCTGAAACCATGACAACAGCAGGCTACTGTTCCCATCTGAGATCTGGAGCTCCATCTGCTGTTGCTAAAGAGGAAATACACGCTGTGTATCCCTCTTTCAAGTCTCACTTTAGGAAAGGATTATGGAGGGGAGGGAGGGGGGAATTCTATTGAACACATATATATATATATATATATATATATATATATATATATATATATATATATATATATATATATATATATATATATATATAAGAAACTGTTAAGTGTAATGTTGGCTTTATGAATGAACTTTCATGCCCAGAAGACACCTATTTTGGGTCAATCGTTAGTCACCAAGCATTTCTGAAACTGTAGATACACTAAACTGATAAAATGATCTCTGAATGTCTTCTTAAGAAAGAACACTGATCTCAAACTGCATCACTATCTCCATATTTTGGTTATTTTTGCATCTTGTGTGCTTTTGATCTCAGCATTTCAAATGCCACAATGAGGGGTGCCTCTTACGGTTGCTTTTTCAAAAATTCCACCACCACATAACATGGTGAGTCAGAAAAACAAAGCAGCCCTTTCTCCAAGGGAACAAAATGATCCGGGTCTTGGTACATGCAAAGATCCCACAGCCTCCCTTGAGACTTGCTTTAAAAGGAAGGAGACTGACAAAAGGCCAGAAAGGTGCAGCCCACACAGTTTATATTCGTGGTCAGGTACCCAGACTGGCTGGGTACAGCGCTATTGTTTTCCATGCCTCACACCATACTGTGCAAAGGTATTGCCTCAAAAGCCCTGTTGTTGCATCAGCATTGAATAATGAGTAGCAGCTTACAGTTACCCACAGCGTTAGACTTGAATTTGATTGTGTACACCTAGCACACGTGGCCTAATTGTAAAAATAATTATAGACTTTTATAACAGCAATAACATATTTTTAATGTGTTTTTTAAAAAGCAGGGCATAGACCATGGAGGTGGCCACCTAAGGCATCACCAGCTGGACAGGCACACTCTTAAAAGTCTGGCACTGATATGCAGTATGCCCTATATATTGCTAAAAACATTCTTCACTAAACACCTAATACTGAGAATTACAGACAGTCTGTAGGAAGGGGAGGAGGAACCTAACGGTCTTTGTTTTAGCTTTTCCAACTTCACACTGCTTAACAATGTTACTGACCTTCCCTGCAAACCTTCTGATATGATCCAGACTATGATTATTTATAACAAGAATAATACTGGCTGTTTCCAGGTATGTCCTGCAGCAGGGTCCACATGAGCATCCTGCTGCAGGGTGGATTTACTCACACAGGCCACAACACTCACGGTAAAAATGAGAGATTAATTATTCCAAACACAGAAATGGGTGTCGATCAGAATCTAACAGCAAATCACAGTTTGTTGTTTTTGACACCTAAAACGTTTGGGTCAAAGGCATCAAATCCTAATTGCACCAAGAGCAACTAAATGGCTACAGCTGGCTCTACATATTAGAATCTCTTCTACACATGAAAGGTTCCCTTTATGGAAAAAAAAAGTCAGAAGCAGTGTTAGGACCATACGTACTTGAATAATGAATCATATTTTTGTAATTTTGCCTCTGTACACCACCACAGGGGATTGTAAATCAAACAGTCCACATGTCATTGAAGTGCAGGCTTTCAGCTATAATTCAAGGGATTTAATAAAAGTATTGCATTAACTGTAGCCATTTTAAAACACAGTCCTAGATTTTCAAAAAGAAGGAATGCACTGATCAGCAACACCCACAGGCCTAGAAGGACACAGGAGACAACTAGTGGATGATCGCAATTATTTCCTAAGTTAAAATAGACCCTTGACAGGATCTAGTCAAGAACACTCTTGGTGGTAGGCATGTTATTGTCAAGACAATCGGGAGATGCCTGTATTTACAACAAGCTGCAAACCACTGGTTACATTAAAAAGCAGGAAGGGCAAATTAGACTTTACCAGAAAATATCTTAACAAGCCTAAATAGTTGGAAAATTCTTAAAAATTCTTTGGCTGGGTGAAACCCATGTAATCTTGTAGCAAAATGGTGGGAAGATGCATACCACATTATCTGTCAAACATACTGAATGCAATGTTATGGTACTGGTATTTATGGTTCCAGTGGAATTTAATCACTAGTGTTTGTTGATAGAAGTAGCAGGATGAATTGTAAAGTGTAGAGGTCTATACTTTCTGCCCAGATTCACACAAATTGCAAAGATGATCCAATAAAGTAGATGCTTCACAGCGCAAAAACCAAAGAGTTTCTCAAGGCAAGGAAATCCAATATTCTTCAATGGTCAAGTGAGTGACCTGATCTCAGCACAGAAGAGCGTGCTTTTTAGTTATTAAATACAAAACTGAAGGCAGACAGAGCCACAAAGAAGTAGCAAGAGGAGAGGAACATTTTACCAGTTAATGGAATACTTTGCAAAATCTCATGAATCTGCATTTCAGTCATATCTTGACTGCTTAAATTAAAATCCACTGTAATGATGTACAGAAGCAAAATATTTTAAAAAAGCAAGTTTTATTGTCAAAATACCTACTGAACTTTATTGTTTGTCTACTGCTAAGACCTCTGCCACTTCCTTAATCACTGCAATATATCAATAAAAATTAAAGAGTATACTAGAAAAAAAAATGAAAAAATACAAAAACAACAACTTGCTGTTGCAGTTTCACTATTTAAGCGAGTAGTCCACAAATGAAATCTATATACGTTGAGGTTTGGAGAGAAAAGGGGAGTATCTTTGAAGGATACTTAAACCTTCTTCACCTCTTTCCTGATTTCATCTTAGGTGGAGCAGTTAAGAAAAAACTTAATCATTAGTCTTTCTTGGTACTATCAGTGGCAAGATATTTAACTCAAATCTAAAGGGAAGATATTTATGGATAGCACTAAACAAAAAATTCAATAATCACCAAAATCTGCTGGTTTTAGTTTTTGTGGCTAGAAAAATCAGTACGAGTCAGAAAGGAAGAAGATGGTTGATTATAGAGCACCTCCTAAAACTGTGATAGAATTAATTAAAAAAGGGCTTGGTTTAATTAATTTAAATTTCATCGCAGTCACTACAAGTACCAGTGCCCTTCACACATCCTAAAATCCAACCATGACACCAGCTGCCTAACACTTACCCAGTCAACTGTGAAATTTAATTACCACCATTGCATCAAAGCTCTAATGAGACAATTAGCTTGTGCCATCTTAAAGCTTTGCTCCTCATTAGCGCTGATGGCCGCAGCACATGTTGGTGGCTCAGTCACAGTCCTGCCCTCACACTTAGGTTGGAGTCTTCCAGCCAGAAGCAGGTTTCTGTAAAAACTAATGAGTCACTAGAGTGAGACTAATGCATGAGGTATGCAGGCCTGAGTGATTTCTCTATCCACACAACACAAAACAGAAGAGGGCAGGAAGAGATATATTAAAGGTAAACCACCCGAAGACTGCAGCTGTCTGATTGTACTTATTAATGCACCAAGTTTCATCTAATTTTGTAAACAGGCCTATCATATTAATGAAGAACATATTTATTTCAAGTCCATTAACATTTTTCTTTTCTGTTTCACTGTGATGAAAATAAGATTAATCTAAGATTAATGGCTGACAATTAGTTCTGACTCATCAGTGCAATTTTAGTTTATACGTACACCTTTAGCAGCAATAACCTCCAGTGATCATTGTCTCTATGACTTCATCAGTCTCTCACATGGTTGTGGAGGAACTTTGGCCCACTCCTCTTTACAGCGTTCATTCAGTTCATTGAGGTTTGCTCCCACCACGCATTTCAGTTAGGTTGATGTTTGAGTGGGCTATTGCAGCACCTGCATTATTTTCTTTTTCAGCCATTCTGTTGTAGATCTGCATTTGTTACATGACCCAGTTTTAGCTGAGTTGTAGCTGTAGGACCGCTTGTCAAACATACTGTGGTACACAGAAGTTCATGGTCAGCAGGATAACTGCAAGGTTCCCGGGTTCTGAGGCTCCAGAGTAAGTCCAAATCATCACACATCCACCACCATGCTTTACAGATGGCATGAGCTGTGCTGATATAATGTATTTAGCTTTCACCAAACATGGTGTTGTGCATTATAATCAAACATCTCTTTTTTGTTTTGTCTGTCCCAAAGACACTGCTCAAGAAGTCTTATAGTTACTTGCTAAGTCTTTTTCTAACTGTGTTGTCATGAAATCAACATTTAACATGCCAGCTGAGGTCTGCAGGGTCTGAGGTGGATTTTTTTGGAATTTCTCTAAGAGTTAGACGGACCGATCCTTGGGTGAATTTGCTGCGATGTCCACTGCAGGGAAGAGTGTGGCATCACGTTACACACGTGAATGCCACAGACCAACAAATCGCCAAAACGTCTGTTTTTATAGAGGTTCACACATTTGCTGAAGATCAGTTCATTTGATCAGAATCTGGCTGCTTCTTACCCTCTTAATTCCCACAGAAGGAGTAAGGGTGCACTTAACACACACACATGCACAGTAATGGTAAAGTTAACACAGTATGTGTTTATTTACTTTAATAACTCCCACGTGATTGGAAAGCATTTCAGATTGGATTTGTAAGGTTCAAGAAAAAGATTAAAGAGTCAATAACTTTTCTGATATAAACTTTGTAAATGGACTATGTAAAGTTTGCGTTGTATACACTGTAGTTGTAGAGTCTGAATGTTTCACTAAACCAGTTTCAGCAAAGAAAGATAAGGTTTTCTTTAAAACACCTATATGGTTGTATTAACAGTATGTTTGTGTGAGAAGGAGAGATGAAGAGAAACACCACTGTCCCTGTGTCTCGGTGAAAGTGAGAAAGCAATGTACTGTTTCTTTGCACTTTCTATTAAAAGCACCTGAGCTCAGCAGTGGTACGCTCTTCCTGCCTGTTTTGGCTGGATCCAGGCGTTTATCCAACTCCGACAGATAGGCAGACAAACAGAGGGTTACCCTTTTCTCCAGTAATCGACCAGAGAACGGCAAATTAAAGTAATGCCGTGTCAATAAATATAAGCTGTTCAAAAAACCCAATCGGTTGCACTCATAATAATGTTCAACATTTCACTGTTTCTCAGTGGATATAATCGGCTTCATCGCTGTTGATATGAAACCATATATAAATCAGTTTCTTTCCCCAAGAGCTTGCAAAGCATGGCAGGGTGAAAATGTGTTTTTCATTACATGAATGCTTTTCATTTCCAGTTATAGGGTGAGCTGATGCCAGCCACTTTTGTTTGTGAGTGACCTACATTCTCTCACTGTTAACAAAGCTTTGGCTCTATTGATAGCTGCAGACTGGACTCTCTCAAGAAAAGGGCCAAGAGAATAATTAAGCTAGATTAAATGGTCAGTTAGATTTGCTGAAGCTTTGAGTGGGATTTCACTGAAGCCCAGCAGATTTCAGATGACCCTGATGAGTTTTTCTGCAACAGCTCTCCAGTTTAAAATTCCAGTAAATATTGGCCTTTTCTCTGCAAAGAGCAGAGATGATGAAGTTACCAGTCAGTGGAAATATGACAAGGTGCTTTACATGCACGCTGTAACAAAGAAAACAATCAGATGATTAAATAATGTCACTTGTTTCTCAGCAAGCATCACACTCACTTACACAGAGACCAGAAATCAGAATGGATTAGAGCTGGAACTCATTTCTATTTTGGTGTTAGTTAGTCAGATATAGAGTCAGCGAAACGCCTCTCTGAACGACCACAGTAAATTTTAATTTTCAAACTATGATGATGTGATTGAAGTGGAGACCTTCTGTTTCATGTTTTTTGAGGTTCAAAAGTAACTAGAAACACCAAAAAATGTTTTTACATATAAGGATTGCTTTGAGTGCTTTTTGCAGCCAGAGTATGCAGCCATGCATGCCCATGTCGTAATACTGCCTCCAACATGACTGACAGATAATGTCAGAATCCTTCAGATCCTGAGCTATTTCTTGCTTTCGCCATGTTTTCCCACCATTCTGGAACGAGATAATCTTGGGTTCATATATCTAATTAAATGTTTTCTGATGAAGTCTGTTATGATCGTCTTGTTCTTAACTGTAAACAGTGATCTGTGCCTTGCTGTCCACCCTCTGTATAAAGGTCTCTATTGATTGGAGAAGTGACAATTTCACACCTGCTTCTTCAAGAGTGTTCTTGACTTGGTTTGATGTTGTGAAGTTGTTTTTTTAACCATGGAAATTATGCCATCATCCACTTTCCTTTCTTCTGTGGTCTTTCAGGCCTTTTGCGGTTGCTGAGTTGGTCAGTGCATTGATTCCTTTTAAGAATCTACCAGATAATTTTGCTTTCTCTCTGATAGGTTTATTTGGTTTTTCAGCCTTAATTTGCTCTGAGATCTCTTTGCACCTCATATTGAGAGTTCCATCATGAAGATGGTAAACTCAAGCTGAACGATTGGAGTTAAGTCCAAATCTTTTATCTGCTTAGCTTGTTGTGGAACAACGAGGGTACAGGCATCAACCAGTTATAAAACTGCTTGGCAGTCAATTGTCCAGTAATGGTTGAGCCTCTTGAAATGACTGTGTACAAAAATTGATGTAACTCTTAAACAGTTAATGCAATACTTTTGTTAAACCCTTTCTAAAAAGAACAGTACATCAACCAGTTTTGCATTATTTGAGTTATCATATGAGAGAAAAATAACACCTTGTTGAAGTCTGTAACTATGAATAATATTATCTTACAGGATTTTATGAAGACTGATTAATGAAGTGATTCTCTCTGCAAGAATTCATGTAACCATGTAAAATGTAAACTGTAAATAAATCGACAAGAAAAGAGCGCATTTAGTGTTGGGGAATAAAAACCATTGTGGTGAAGAGAGAGCTGAGCATAAAAGCGAAGCTCTCATCCATCGATCGACGTCCCTACCCTCACCTATGGTCACAAGCTGTGGGTAGTGACCGAAAGAACGAGATCGTGGATACAAGCTTCCTCCAAAGGGCGGCTGGCCTCTCCCTTAGAGATAGGGTGAGAAGTTCAGCCATCCAGGAGGGGCTCAGAGTCGAGCTGCTGCTTCTCCACATCAAAAGGAGCCAGTTGAGGTGGTTCAGGCATCTGACAAGGATGCCTCCTCCTGGGTGAGGCAGACATGTCCCATCGGGAGGAGGCCCCGGGGCAGGCCCAGGACACACTGGAGATATTATATCTCTCGGCTGTCCTGGGAACGCCTTGGTGTTCCCCCGGACAAGCTGGAGGAGGTAGCTGGGGAGACGGAGGTCTGGGCTTCTCTGCTTAGGCTGCTGCCCCCGCGACCTGGCCCCGGATAAGCACAAGAAGATGGATGGATGGATGGATAGATGGTTGGATGGATGGAATAAAAACCATAATAAAGATGCATAAGTTAAAACTGAAAGTAATTTGTAGAGGAAAGTAGAACACACAACAAACCATTTATAATAAAAAAAAAAAACTGCTATTGAAACAATAGGAGAAAAACATTTTCCTTTTCTTCTTCCAGACTGCAGGTACAACCACACTTACAGAGTGCTGCATTTTTATTTGGCCTGTTGTATTTGTAATATTTTGCTAATCACAGAGAAGCATGCAAGCATGAAAACAAAACTGGTTATTGTTATCTCATGCTAATAGCTTTCCTTGACCACTAGTGCACGAACATACTCAACGTCTGGGATCAGAACACCCTGAGTTAATGAAAAGGGTTGGCTCTTTATTTGATTCTAGTGCAGTTTCCTTCTGTGCAGCGAAGTGTAATTGTATTTATTATAGGCTGCAGCATGATGACAGCAACTGTATTCTCAGTAACTATTGAACTGTTCAAAAGTCAGAGGGTGTATTTGCAGACTTGATGTTAATCACTTCACAAGGAGGACCGTGCAGAGTGCATTACTACCAGACAAATTATGTAGATTTTAAGCTAAGCTACTTACCGCAGAGTGGATTACGAGGCCGATGCACATTAATTTTTATTTTCACTTGTCAGCTGCCCGCCCGTAAGTCAGAGTAGGTAGATTGTATTAGAGGGATGATATTCAGTCAAATCAAAAATAAAACACGTTCCATAGTTCAGGAAAAAATCAGGTAAAAATGTTTCATTCAGTCTCACTCTTCTGGGCTATTTTGTTCTCATCAGGGCAACATAGCTGAAAAACTTTGGCAAGACAGCAGCAAATATTTGGTTTTTAAGGTTATTAAAACCATGGCATTGATTGATACTCACACAGGTCTGCACCTCGCTGAGTTAGCACTCTTAAAGGTGAAATATTAATTGTACTGTTACCATGAGAACAGATGAAGTTGGTCAGTATGTGCAATGACTAACTCGAGAGAGAGAGTACTGTGCAAAAGTCTTGAGCCACCCCTTTATTCTTTATATTTTGCTAGAAAAATTGCAGAAATTGGAAATAGGTGAAATTTACAAATGGAAATGGAACTATCCATCCATCCATTCTCTTCGACTTATCCGATTCAGGGTTGGAGACCATAGGGCGAGATGCAGGGTACACCCTGGGCAGGTCATCAGCCACCGTGCAAAACTTCAACACAGCCTGGACTTTCTTAGGCTAGCTTACGTATAATTTCTTTAAGTAGTCTTCGGGAATAGTTCCCAAGGCTTTTTGATGGACATTCAAAGCTATTTTTTGGATGCTGGCTGCCTTGTGTTCTGTTCTCTGTCAAGATGATCCCACACTCCTTCATAATGTTGAGGCTCGGGCTCTGGGAAAGCCAATCCATGACTAATTCTGTTCCATTATGTGTTTTTCTATCCAGGTATGCTTTTACTCCATTGGCAGGGTGTTTGGGATTATTGTAATGCTGAAAAATGAAGCTGTTGCTAATCAGATTCTTTCCAGGTGGTATTGAATGCTGGATCAAATTTTAAATTTGGATGCATCACTCCTTCAGACCTTTTGCCACTGATTTTAGTCCAGTTGTTGTGTGATTTGCTATACCTCAGCCTTTTCCCCATGTGTTCCTTCCATAAGAATGGCTTCTTGACAGCTCACCCTTCCACTGACATCGTCTCTAATAGTGTGTGAGAATAGTATCTAAGATAGATAGAGAGATAGATAGATAGATAGATAGATAGATAGATAGATAGATAGATAGATAGATAGATAGATAGATAGATAGATAGATAGATAGATAGATAGATAGATAGACACTACATTTACCTCACATACATTACTAAATTATTATCATCAGTTGAGCTGAAATCCATGTCTCTGTCTCTCTGTAGGAGGAAGCCTGAGTAAGTCGGTTACTCTGGAGTTGGTCAGAAATGCAAACTCCACACAGAAAGGCTCCAGCCAGGATTGCAACCAAAAACCTTCTTGCTACAAGGTGACAGTGCTAATCACTGCCCTGTTTTAGATCTCATGTCCATTTCAAGGCACTCTCAGACCTCTGTGTGACCGCTGTTTCTTACATGTACCATATATGATCCCTCCTATGCTGTTTCCATACGACCCTTCAAAGTAACTTGAAAAAATGTGGTGGGAAAATAAAAAGTTCTCATGACAATGTCATGGTGCTCCTTGAACTCTGTCACCACTAAGTCCCATAAGAAAATAAACGAAGATATGGCATTTATAGTTTCACAGTTAAAAACACTATTTTCCCTTGATTTGAACCACAGTGGTAGATTAAAGAAAAAAAAAATCCATATCTCCACAGATATGACCTGGAACAGCCTGGATACACAGAAAATTGTAGCACAATATTAAATAAATAAACAGTATACATTTTAAATATATTATATTTTGTGTATTTCTGGGGCAGTTTGGGAAAAGAATAAGGGTTTAGGGAATTTTTTTGCTGCTATTTTTTTTTGTAGCTAAATTTGACACGAACAGTATGTAAGAGTTCCGGGTATTTGAGAAAATGAACACCACCTATAGCAAGAGTATCAAAAATAGTTGGATTTGCAGCTCGGAGGTGTTTAAATTAACGCTTTTACATCAGCACCGTTTGTGAGCTAAAAGGGGCTGTGCCTCTGTAAGCAACCGACGTCACCATAAATAGCTAAAGCTAGCCAGTGGTTCAGGGAGAAGAAGAAAAGAGCTGCAAGCGGAAGAAGTACCGGATTTTGTTTCCGACAGTATTCGGTCTATGGTCTTGGGTTATTATTATTGTTGTTTTTTAAATATCTATATTTTTAACACATTTTGAATTATGTCGACACCGGCAAGGAGACGGCTCATGCGAGATTTTAAAAGGTACCGTCCTCATCGTTTGGGCATCTCTGTGTAGCTTTAGCCCATGAAGCTGTCGGCAGCTAGCTTAGTGTTAGCTGCTGGTGCA
This sequence comes from Oreochromis aureus, assembly GCF_013358895.1. Classification (NCBI taxonomy): domain Eukaryota; kingdom Metazoa; phylum Chordata; class Actinopteri; order Cichliformes; family Cichlidae; genus Oreochromis; species Oreochromis aureus. The sequence continues at coordinate 24,567,206 of NC_052951.1, forward strand.
AACAATGCTGTGCAGAAACCCAGGCAGGAGTTAATGTGAGACAGGCTCATCGGTTATGGTTTGTCTCGATATTTGATGGCTTATGAAGTAACCGAGACGCTAGGGGATCATTTAAACGCTGTTTGTGTTCTGCAGTGGGGGGAGGTTTTTGTACCGAGGGAATAACGTTTTCGTTTTTTATGGCTAGTTTTTTTTTTTGGTGTGGGATCAGCTTCACTTGCAGAGGTTTACTGGTGACCGTTTGTCTTGGCTTAACTGGCCCCGATTAGAAGCTAAATGTCACAGGATTTATCCTATTAATGCCCGCAGTCTGCAAGCTGTAGGTTTATATTGTGCTTTCAAATAAGTCAACCAGTCGGCATGGTCATATTTCATCCTAGGGTTGCAGGTTTTGCCAAGGTTTGTGGTCGGGGATTGCTCTATCTATATGTTCCTGATGCTTTATTTTAAATCCAGATATTTAATACATACAGTTAGTACGTGATGATATGATAACAAAAAGAATATGTTAAGGCTTCCTGGGGGAATAACACCTGGCAAGGGCCTGCTTGTAATACCTGCTATCCCCAATCTGTTGCCTCGCTCCATATGGCATCCAACTGTGTGTGCGTGAATAACAGACACACGCACACCTGTCAGTGGAAAAAAGATGCTAAGCTATTCTACTAAGAGCAGCCATTGAAGCAGAGGGGATAATGTGTCACTGTAACTGAACTCTGCTCTGCTAGTCCCCAGGTGGTAAACGGTGACACTGAGGCAAGGGAAACACAATTGCACATGCCCGAATCAGCATGTGTCCACGCCAGTGCTGGCTGATTGAATTCAGTCTTGCATGGTATTGCTTAACCTCACCTGTTTGACCTGTAAGTCAAAGTGTATGTTTCTTGAAAATGGGCCGCTACACTGTTGTGTGGGGTTTTAGCTCAGTAATTTAGGTGTAATAAGACGGTAAATAAATGCTGTGGTCCTCTTTCTTTTTGACTATATTCAGTAAGGCTTAAGCTTCCTTTCTTTGCCAGATACATTTTCAGAAATAATTTTAGTCCACGCTGCAGTGGGCTGTGGCATTGTTGGCATTTATTCTTGTACATTGTTGTCTGCATTGCTGCCTTCATGAATGAAACTGGGCCGCTGGAGCTGATAAACCACAAACTGCAGTTACTTTTACCGAAACACAGGAAGGAGAGAAGACTTCAGAGCTGACTCTGAATGTATACACACATCGTCAGAGCTATAAAGGAAAAGAAAGAGAAACGGGGCATCTCTCTGCACTCTTAAAATAGTTTTATTGTTTAATGGATGCATTCTCCATATGCTAATCAAATTCCGAGTTTGTAGGGTATATTACTATGAGGGATACTCATGATTATATGTGTAGTTACATTTTAGCGCATTGTAGCTTACTTTGTAGCATTAATGCAGTGTTGTAAATCAGATATTACCCTTTCATATAACACATGGATATTTTAAATAATAATAGTTTGTAAGCTCTGATTTCTATTAGAGAGCATTAAAACCTCTTTTGGCACATGTTATAACACTTTATGTAACTTTTTTAATCCCAGGTGTTTGAATGTGCTAAACTGCATCATTCCCAGAAGGCTTTGTTTGAGATGAATGATTATCTTGACCACACTGTTTTTAGAATAATAAACAGTTTTATGAGGGATTGCAATTAAAGTCCTGCAACAATGCAGTGTCTGATATAAAGAGTCTAAAATGACAGTGACTAATGTCACCTGAGACCAAGTTGTACTTTTTGTCTGTATTTAAAGAGAAAACATGTTGGATGTATTTCATGACATATAACTACAAAACGATGATATGAATGTTTCTGATATAAGAGCAGTTTTCCCTTTCTTAGGCATTGAGTCTGTTTCGCTAAATGCTTACTTTATTACTTATTTAATGCTTTCTATTGAGAAAAAGTCAAACCCCTCCCCAAAAAATGCGTAACCCCAGTTTTGGGGTTTATGTGTCTGATTTTAGTCTAAAAATGTGTTTTTGGAAAGTAACACTGAATGTACTACATGGGTTTTCTTAGTTTACAACAATACACAAAGAGGCTTTTAATTTGAAATTATTGGGCTAATTTCAGTTCAGGATTCAATCAAAGAAAGAGAATCAAAGAGGCTGGTATAGTACGGATAAGAGGCTAGTCTTTTAAATTTTAAATCTTAATTGGGTGTTTTCTGGCCTCAGCCATCGGTCTCTAGAGGTCAGAGAGCATGTTTTGGTCCACATATAGTTAAGGCAAATAATCCTGCTTTTATTTTTACATAATAGCTTAATATAATACTAACATAATAACTTGATACTAACATATTAAAATGCATTCCCAGTTTATTTTCTGACAGTTCATGTCAAATTTACCACGACACAGTCTCTTCATCAACAGTCCCGTACTTGCCCTAATCTTCCTTACTGCAGACTTGTGAGTAATCCCCAGTTTTCAATTAAAATAAACTATCGGTCTATCCTAGAAGATGAACTCAGTGGAGCTTCCCTTTACCAGCAAAGAGTTCAGGGAGATTACTGTAAATGAGGTTAATTGCAGTGGGTCCATCTACAGCAAGGGACTTAGACATGGATCTGCACTCACAGACGCACAAATCAGCCTACCTTGTTTTATAGCTATAAGCTCTTATTAAACCAGCTTTTAAACTGGGCCTGGAATTGTAGGCCTCAATAGCCTGTAGTGACTGCCGGACTTGGCCTATATAGATTTGGTGATTTGAAGCAAGACCTTTAATGTGGCACAATAATCTACCATGAGCTTCAGAAATCAGTTTGATAGCAACACAGATTTTATTGAGGCCGCTGTCGGAAACTTCATTTAAATTGTTGACCCGCTGCCACACCTCTTTTGATTTGCTGACGCCTCTGTTGCTAGGCAGTTGCTGCTGTGGCATGTCGTTTGTCAGGCACGCCTGGGTAGTTTTATTTGTGGAGCCTCAACTAATAATTATTTTTAATTATGATTAATCCAGCTGTGGTTAATTTGGGTTAACCGATAAATCATTTGGGGGCTGAACAGTCAAAAAAAACAAGTATACATGATCTCAAACCTTCTTTAGTTTCTTATTTTTACCTTCTCATTCTTTTACCTTCAAATTACAAGCACTATCATGTGAAAAAGTGATGGTTTTCAAATCTTTGACTGGCACTCATTTGACAATCTTTTACCTTTTCTTTTATGTTAACAATTTATAAATCAGATAGAGGTCTATGTAGAGAAGATATAATATGAAACATTATATTTGAAAGCATAGCAGAGTTATTCCACCTTAACTTGTTTAAAAAAAAAAAAAAATACTATAGTGATTTCATTTAGAGCCCAGTCTGCCAGGCCGGGTCAAGCTGCTGTGACACGAAGAAACATAAGTTTTATCAATTAGCCAGAATGTTAGGACATGTAGATGTGCCGGTTTTCATCACTTGTCTCCACATGGCTCCACAACCAAACTTGCTGAATTATTTAGCAGTGTAGGGCGTCTATAGAGGAAATGCAAAGGTTATGCATTTATTATGGTTGCAATATGATTCACAGTACTTTGATCAGCACATTGTGGAAGATGGTGGAAAAATATTACTTGTAGGATATTTTAATATGCTCAATTAAAAGAAATGTAGGTTTATTTTGTAGTACTACAGGCTTCCTGTTACTGGGAAGGTCTGGGTCCAAGGTCACAGTAGAGGTGAAAAGGTCAAACACAGATGATAATACACAGATTTGAATCAGTACATACTTTTTTTTTGCTATTGGCTACAAGCAGTCTTTAAATAGTTTTCTTTTGTGTGCGTGTGTAACCTTTAATATAATGACGTGATGCCAAAACAGGGCTTTAAGCCTTTTCTTGCTGACCTTATATAAAACTTGCACATAGGCTAAAACTGCTTACCCAATTTGTCTTCCTCTCAGAGCAGTGCTGTGGCTGAACGAGTGAGACTGAAACTGTTTCACACATATCAAACGACAGCCTGTACATTTCATAGAGTAAGCAGTTGTCATGACATGCCAGATCCTCCTGTGTCCTACACAGTCGACATTTTGGATTTGGTTAGATTTCTAAAATTGGATTTGATGTCCAAGTTTTTGATTGGTCATGTGTGCTCGTCTTGCTTCGTTAATGCTCATAGTGGGGGAAGCCTGGGTTGTCTTGTTATGGTGATAACACAATCTGATGATGGCTGATGGTAGGGTAAGGGAAGCCAGATTAGGAAAAGAGATCCTGGATATGTTGAGCTTGCTTTGTAGTGCAGGCTCGTGGCTTCCGCTCGTTTCCTGCTTCGACGTTGTTCTGATAGCCTGTCGGTGCTACTCTGAAGTCATTTCAGGTGAAGGTCGACTTGATGGCTTAAGTGCTTTGCATTAACAACACCAGAGATTTGATGGCCACTGTGGATACAGTACTGGTGCTGCAGTGCTTCAGATGAGCACTTATGTTCACTGACATGTGACAACAGGACTGTCATAGTGCTGTTGATCCTGTGAGCCTGGCTGTCTGTTGAAAGTCGTGTTGATACAGCAGTTCGTGTTTTGATTGCTAATTTTCCTGCAGTAAAGCTGTTAATTAAAACCACCACCCCTGCTCAGCTCTGTCTTTCCCACTTGCTTCTCTCCCTTTACATCTAAGGGGTTTTTATTTTTGCCATCATTCTTTTTCATGTTTTTCCCCCTTTCCCCCCCCTCTTTTGCTCCTTTACTTCATGTCCCTGCCTCCCTTTCCACTGATTCAGGGTTTTTTGCTGTGTATGTCTTCTCGTCTCACCTCTTTTTCTTCACTCTAAAGTCTCTGTTTCTTTCTCCGTCTTGCCCAGACTTCAAGAAGATCCTCCTACCGGTGTGAGCGGAGCACCATCAGAGAACAACATCATGCTTTGGAACGCTGTTATTTTTGGGTGAGTCATTCTCTAAATCCGCCCTGCCGTCTTGACTGTGCCACTGCGATTGTGATGCGCAGATTCTGCAACCCACCCACCCCCACTGTGTTCTCGTCCACCACATCCTTCTGCTTTAAAAAGTGTTTCTGATTGCAGCCCTGATTGTTGCACAGAGCAGTCTGGAAAATCAGCATGTGGAGTCACAGCAAGAGGGCTGGAAGACACTGTTGGAGATAAGAAAGTGTGTTAAGAATAAACCCGTATTAAAGAAGTAGCTTTTTTCATATTGGGTGTATCTCTGGTGGATAATTTGCTGTGCGTGTTTAAAAGAAGAGCAACTGGAGAAAAATCTACTCAGAAGTGATGTGAAATTTAAGTCGCAAGAATTAATAAAACATCAAATGCACAAGCAAATTGATTTGCTGAAAGTAACTAGAAATCCAACCAGGAGCAAGGATATGTAACAAAACCAAATTACAAATACGCACATGGGTTTATAAAAATACACTCGATCGTAGTTGCTCACCTAAATCAAAGGGGAGGCTGCTACAAATGTAAAGTATGACGGCAGCTGTTTTAATTGGCCCCTCAACATGTTCTGTGTGAGCAAGAAGAGCTTAGTAAATATGGACCCTGGTGTCTGCAGAGCTTGTACTCCTTGAAGGACAGACTGCAGTACTACTAGAGAGGGTCTTAATGGGGATTAGCAGTGGGGATATTTGGATTTTGGAAACATTTTAAATCTCTCTCTCTCTGCCTTCTGCAGGCCTGTGGGAACACCATTTGAAGATGGTAAGTTCTACATTTTGAGTCATCTAAAGTGCAGCCTCATGTTTATCTGAGTTCTAGATGTGGTTTAACTTTACCTTGAACTCGTGATGTTGTTGTAGAGTTGGAGAACTCAGTCAATGTATTATTACTTTTCGGGCAGCGTGTGTGTAGTGAAATGATTATGGGTTGCATGCTCAAATAATCAGTGTACCTGCGCACAAAATCCCACAATTATCGTGAGGATTGCCACACCTCTGAGTAGATAGCTTCTTTTTTTAAATTGTAAGTTAGAAATTATTACAAATTGAGTATCTGAAGTAGTTTAAGTGTCTGAAATGCATTTAAAATGACTTAAATTGAAAACAAAGTGGTACTTTAATCGGTCATCATATTTTGATCATGTGGTAACAACTAGACCTCTGAGAGTTAGGAACTGCTACAATTATTTTGAAGTAGAAAGGAGAACTGACATTTAATCCTTGAAAGTTGAAGAAGTTGTAGTCTAATTTATACACAGGCCACCCATTTTTATTTTTATTTTTTGTATAGGAGTCCTTTTGGCAAGTTATCACAGCTGCAGTAATTTCAACTGAACAATTATCAGGGGCCTAGTTTTGGTGGGCTAAAAGCTCGCTGCATCCACGCACTGGCTCTATAAATATGAATCAAAGTACTTATTTTAACTATAGTATGCTGTGAATCGAACAGAAGTTTGTAGGTCAGTAACGCAGCATCATAAAGTACGATTTTTACCCCTCGACCATAAAAGGCTGATGTGGTATTGTCGTCCCCCCCGCCAGGCAGGCAGGCAGCGTTCCTACAGTTTTTTCCAAGCTTGGATTTCAACACCGTCCATTGCTTCTTTTATAATAATTAACTTTCTAGCTTCTCTTTTCAGTCGAGCTGCTGATATTTATAGTAACATAATTGTTTCTCTCATTTTGTCTGACCCCCTCCATCCTTCACATCTGTATTCTCCTTGCAAAATTACTTACGTTCACCCCCCCTCACACTCCCTCTGTCTGTCATTTGTTATGCCTCATACCCTCTCCTTCTATCTTCGCAGGAACATTTAAGCTTCTGATAGAGTTTTCTGAGGAGTACCCAAACAAGCCTCCCACGGTTCGGTTTGTCTCCAGAATGTTTCACCCAAATGGTAAGTGGGCTAACAGCTGAAATGCCCTCAATTATCAATGGTGCAGCACCATGTTCACTGAAGCTTACCAAGTGTTCTGACCTTCAAGCAACTAAGCTAGTCTAGTGAATAAAATGACAGTGTAGGGTCATTTCTGAACACATAGTTTATACAGAAATACTTATTTTTTTTAAATGGCTCTATTTGTGTATATTATACCTATACTATATCAAAAAAACGTCTTTGTTACAATATATATAATATAAAAATAGATTTTAAAACTTCGGGTATGTTTATGTGATCTATGTGTTGAAGTATACTAGAATAAGTGTTCAACATGACACGTTTTGGCTGCCAGGCCAGTAGATCAGACTTTTACTGGCTATTTGAATTACTTCCTATACTAAATCTATAAGAATGTAGCACAATCTATGAGTAGATTTATATTTTACAGTATAACCTCATCCCTGTCTGTATGCTGCAGGTATATCTCATAGAAGGACAGTGGACTTCTACTGTCAGCCTGCAGTAAAGTCTACAAGTTTAAAGACTGAGGACTTTATCTGCATCTAGCCTTTATTGTAGCAGGTAGAAAGGAGTCAGGAAAGCTGGAAGAAAGAACAGTAAATGGCATCAGGGCAGCCTCCACATTAACCTTACGCCAAATGAGTCACATGCTGAACCCAGTGAGCTAATCCAGTGAGATAAACCAGCACTCCTATGCTTCAGTTTTAAACCCAATCTAAAAAAAATTGTAGATATTTGTAGATGATTGTGTAATATTTAATATATTTTGTGCAAATAAACACACATCAAGAATTCTGTAGCTTTAAAATGAAACCCTACAGTGTTTTATATATTTTTTAAAATAGAGTAAAAAAAAAAAAGCTTATGCATTTATGTCCAGGAGCATAAATGAACCACTGCAACTTTCCACTAGGTTTATACTAGCAGCACAATTCCTCTGTTTAAAAATGAAATTGTAAAAATGTTTATCTTTTTTACATTTTTACACAGAATAAATATCCAACTCTTACTAAACATGTTATAAATTTGTCAGTTTTTCTTTTTAATGGTTTATTATTTTATTCAGTTTCTGGAGGTAGACTTAGTCTTCCAGATCTCACAGTCTCAGTAAACATGCATCAGAGCCTAAAATGTATTTTCACACATTTTTATGAACTATAATAACCTTGGTGCATGCCGGCATTGTAATGAGTTATGTATGTAATATGTTAGACTTATTTATGGCTTTGTTTCATTTTTAAGTTTTCAGTTTGCAGCGCTACAATAAGAACAAGCACCAGATTACAATGTACTTCACCAGTAATGTAAAGAAACTGTCTTGATGATTTAAATTCAATTTAAATGTTTAATTTTAAAAAGTGTCATGTATTTATTTAAAGGGAGGGTGCACATTAATGTCTACATTTAATCTGTAGCCTCTGGCAGGTCAAACAAAAACAGTACAATAAGAAAACAAGGGGCAACAAATAAATATGAAAGCATACAGCATTAAATATAACACACATTAGCATAAAATGAATGGTCACGGATACACTCCTCATTAGCTTTAGTTGTAAATGTGTTGATAGTAATACATTCTCTTATTACAGCTGCAACATTATTCCAAATCTTGCTACATTAAACTGATAACACTTCTCTCAGATTTTACTAAATGTAGGGGAACTGAGCAGAAGGACACTGATGCTGATCTTTTTCTCTGCATGTCAGTTTACGCAGATGGCAGTATATGTTTAGACATACTTCAGAATCGCTGGAGCCCCACGTACGATGTGTCGTCCATACTCACCTCCATCCAGGTTGGTCGTGTTTCACTCCCTTTTCATACATTTTAATTCACGGTGAAGCATGATGATTCTATACAGGGACATCCGAAGTATCTCTCCTGGTTATTTAACCTTCAGGATGTCAACATTTTCATCATTAGTCTTCCTTTTTCTCTCTCGCAGTCATTGCTGGACGAGCCAAACCCCAACAGCCCAGCCAACAGTCAGGCCGCACAGCTCTATCAGGAAAACAAGAGGGAGTACGAGAAGAGGGTGACGGCCATCGTGGAGCAGAGCTGGGTGGATGTCTGAGCTCCTCTCGCTCTCTGCTCTCTACTCTACTCTTCTCTCCATCACCCACTCTTCACCATCCAAGTACTTCAGTCTCTCATTTTTACCTCATCGAGAAAAAAAATCAAGAAAAAAGAAAACACAGCAACTATATCAGAAGAACTTAAGTGCCACACTGGGGGGGGGCAAGAACAACCAAACCAGAATGGACATTACCTTGCTTGCCAATGCATTTTAGGGAAACAGGAGAGGGGAAATCAATCTTGTATTTGTTCCCTGTCTTTACTTTTATTTTTTTTTATTGCATGATGTGACATAAGTTATTGCTAACAGAATTTGTAATATATCTCTGGTTGGAATGATGCTGTTTGTGTTTCACAGACTCCTTCCCATCCCCCTCTTTTTTTCCTTTATTTTTGTATTATCCACAACTTGGCTAAGAAAGGGGCACATCAATGACTGAATCATTATTTTGAAAGTCGTGGGAAAAGCCAGAATCGGTAGCATCATCACCATCATCGTCATCTTTGAAGTCGACAGCAGATTCAGCTGATAAAGAGCAGTCCCTGATCTCTTCCAGCATATCTCTGTTTATTTTAAGAGATGCTGTAGGTTTGGGCTCGCAGACGTCACAGGCTGCAGCAGTGCCAAGTCTCCCTTGCACTGATGAATCATGACTGGCAATCTCTGAGCTTTTCTTTTAATCATTTCTGCTCCCGGGTAGAAGAAGGTTGTTTGAGAGGGTTATGAGAAAGTGAATATTAACATGAAGAACTTGGACTGAGGCTCTGCAGTCCCCGACAGTTTCATTCTTTGGTATATTAGAAACCGCATATAATGCTATAATCAAAATATATGTAGAGCCTGATGGCCCTTAGCCAGCGAGTTCAGATGTGGGTGGTGTCGCTGTATCATTCGATGTTGGGGGGGGGGGGGGACAGAACTGGCATTGCTGGAGGAACTCTGCTTCTACATCGTGTTTTTCTTTAGTCTGCTTTTTTCTATTTATTGAACCTTTTTACTGTTTGCAGTCAAACTGTTCTCTTGGTTTTTCTCATTTAGTTTGCCAAAGAAAGTAAATGACTTCTGAATGCTTTGTCGCCTGTGACATGTGTCAGCCTGAACACAGTCGGTGCTTTTGTTCTTTCTCTTAAAAATGACACAGCTGACATCTGAATTAGCAAATAAGCAGAGGATGAAAGCAGGGTGCTCCACTTCATACTTTCTTTTTTTTCCTATAATTTTGGGCATAAGAGAATTGATTGGATAAGAACAAACTGCTGCAAAGATCATGAAGCCTGTTCCAAGAGTGTGATGTCAACTGTTTTCCTAAGGGCTCAAGTTGTTTTCATGCCTGCTTTTTGCCCACCGCTTTATTTGCTCTTATTCCCCCATTTTAAAAACGCCACCCCTCAACTGTAAATTACTGACTTAATCCTGCCCGACTCCAGCTAAGTAATCAGTCATCATAAACCAGAATTCCTCTTTTCCTTGATAATAAAGGTTATATTGTGGCTTGTGACTTATCTCACCCAATAAGCAGAAGGGATATGTTATAAAAAACAATTTTGTGAATTAAACATAATGTATACTTAACGATATGCTGTATAAACATAATAAAAAAACACATTTTTCAGACTTTGACACGGGTTCTGGTGATTTATTCATCCATCCGGTTCCTTATGCGCTTAACCAGGCTGGGTTAATTCCAGGTGACACAGGTAACCTGGACCCACAGGGTTAATGCGAAGAGGCCGACAACCGGTCTCATAATTAACTATAGGGTGGAACTATTACACTGAGTTTTGTAGTTTTTCATATTGTCATGTAACTTAGTTAAAGCAAGGTACTGCAACATTTCTGCCATGTTTGCTGAGCCTCTGTCTTTACGCTTCTCGTCCCAAAATCAATGCGAGCTTCATCAAAACTTGAGATTAGTACTGCAGTGATTGATTAATCTATAAGATGTACTGTTATTAATGAGCAATAGTAAATATTGCCAAAAACTAAATCCATTCATTGTATTTGTGTGGCAATTAAATCAATTTTATTAAATGCAAAAATGAATCACAAGTACAGTAATGTCCAAAAATGTTAATGTTAAGCCACTAAACTGTGGCTTAAGGTGAAAAAGTCCCTTGGGAAGCTTTCTTATATTAGTAGAACTAAAAAACAGTTCTCACAGTATTGAATCTGTGGGATGAAGTCAGTTTGTTGAGTGCGTGTTTAACTTTGCTTGTGAATCACTTGGTATGAGTGTCTAAGCCTTTAAAGGAGAATGTGGTAGTTGCAATGAAGCGAAGCAGTCATATCAGCATTCTCAGAGCTGAGGCTTGCCCTGTGCTTTTGCAACACTTCCTGCTGAAGAAAACAGACGTTCTGACGGTGCACATGTTAATAATTAATGTTAATAATAATTGAGTGTCCAGCCTCACAGCCCCAGGCCAGCTGCTCAAGAGTTTTACTGACCTATATTTTCACTGGTCTCCAAAAAAGATTTATTTTCATATTTTTATACTTTTATTTCATATTTTGAAACATTATATTGATTAAATGTATTTAGAGAAATCTGCAAAATATGTTGCTAAAGCTTTGAAGTAAATATGGTCTAGTGCACCCTTTAAAGTCACCCCTGCTTGCTGCAGGTATTGCTGCCATGTAAAATAGGACAGCTGCCAACACACCGTGCCAGAGTAAGTTAACAGCTTTTATGTTAACCTCTGTAGCTTTACTTTTAACTAAAGTTCACTTTTCTACATGTCGGAGCTCGTTGAGCAGACATAGTTATAAGTAGCAGTATTTGTATTTTATTGCCGTGTATGATTAACCATGGAGTGGCTCCATAATGTAGTCGAAACAATGTGACCAGGAGGGGGCACAGACAGCAATGACAACACAAAAATGATAAAACAAGTTCTTTATTGTGCTTCAGACAAGAACATCAGTGTCATCTTTAGTTTGAAGTTACATTTAAAAAACACATTTTTTTTTTTTAAAAGTTAAACTGTGATTGAAATACTTGAGTAGTGGGGCTCACAAACTCCCGCAGACACCACTGCTGTTTGTGCACAAATAAAAAGGCTAAAAGTCTGAAGAGGCCAGTTTTTTCGCTCAAAATAGAAATGTCTTTTGATGTCTGAACTCCTCACGACTATTAAAAACACCAGGATTGTAAAACTATTAAAAAAATTTAAAAAAAAACCCAAACAGTCTGACTTGATAAAAGCTGAATCCAGTCTGTGTTGATCCACCATGACTGGTCCGGTCATCGACCCTGTGACAGAGCAGAGAGATCCATTAACAAAGACTGTCATTATAGCTGTATGTATATGCTGTGTGTGTGTGTGTGTGTGTGTGTGTGTGTGTGTGTGTGTGTGTGTGTGTTCACAGACATACCTGTTGCTTCTTAACGATCTCATCTCTCGTCTTGAAGACCGGCGCGTCCTCCACTACGATGCCTTCAGCCATTTCCTTCACTTTTTCCAGCAGCTCTGTGCTATACCTGCCATCGATTATGAGACATAACACTTCATTAAACTGTAACTCATCTGTGTGCTTTATATTCTTCTGTAAGAATATAGTGCACTGGGAAAATAACATCACTGAACAACAGAAAACTATAATACTGGTAAGAGAAGAATTGTTTATTCTTCGATAAAGTTAACAAATGTGAATGGTTTCTTCACCTCCTACACATTTCCCTTCATATAAATGAAATTTAGTCCTGCTTCTGATTCACATTTGAGTGCAAACTTATGGATGACGAAATAGTGATATCCTTTTATCTGCCATTTTTGCATGATTGCACCCTATACCAATTCCGAGGGTTAATGTCTTTTAGAAGGTGTAATCACAGAAGCCATCCAATATGCACTTCAACAGCCAGCGCTGCTCCTCGAGTGCCCTCAAACTCACTGAAATGAAAATCCAATTTTGTGGGTTTATTGCTGTCCAAAAGCTAATACCAGTCGCAGACCCCAGTGGCTGCAATTACAGATTACTACAATGACAAGTCGATCTGTTAAGTTGTTTGGTGTGTAACAAAAAATAAAGATTTTTTTTTTAAATAACTGGAAAAACAAAAAAACGATTCTGTCTAAGAGTCCAAAACATTCATATCAAGTCAGGCATACATTTCATAATCACAGTATATCACAAATGTCAGTAAATCAATCTGGTCAGGAAGAAGAAACCTGCTTTGTTGCAAAATAAAGTGACATGTGCACTGGAGAGGCAACAAAAAGACAGCCCACCCTAGTTCTGCTTTTTGCTAACATCCATGTAATTGCTAGTAGCGTGAGGCAGAACCATGAAGCCCATTCACATTGCACAGGTAGTCTAGCTTCTCTGGGATCGCACATCCATACTTGCTGTTGCAAGGTTAGCTATATCTGCCCGCACAGTCTCAACATGAGTTTGGAGAGTGAGGGTCCAATGGATGAGGAACTTATGTGGGTTACCCAGACCTGAATACTACCAGACCTTTTGAATCAAGAAATCACTTCTCATTTTAAATAGTTTTTCACAACACTGTGTCCTTTTATTTCTCCTTGGACTCACACTGCAAACAGTCAGAGGAGATTTTTAAGGGCAGATTTCCCCCTCAACTTTGGCCAAGTGCTTGAGGTTAGAGGATCGCTAAATCTTAGGGTTTCAATTTCTTATGTAGCAGAATTTTTACCATATACACCATATATAAAAACATAAGATGCCACCACAAACAGTAACAAAAATAGGGTAAAATTGAAAACAGACTGTAACTTTATAAAGAGACCCACTTGATAACCAAAGACTGTTTTTCCAGTGAAGAAAGACTGGATGTTGTCCAGTAGCAGGCACAAACATCTGATATACTGATATAAATGCAATATTGCATTGATATTTCCATTATACATACATTATATTTTTTCCCTGAACCATAATAGAGAAAAAGGAATTTTAGGGCCATTAAAAAAAATGTATAACCACATAATTTATCCAGCAGGACATCTTTACAAACTCAGCATCATCTGTAGCAAATGTAGCAGAGTAGCATTGCAGCTGATGCAGACGACTCCAGTGCTGCAGGGGGCAGCAGCGAGCCCACCAGCGGAAAATAAACCTCACTATAAACAATAAACTCTAAATCTCTAAATAGTTTGTAAATAAATAGTAAGTAAGCAGCAGGAACAACAACAATAATAATAAGTAAGTAAGTAAATACTATATCTAAAATCAAACTATTAATTTCAGAGAAAAGAGAACACTGGTTGTTACCCTTTAGCAACCCTTTAGTCTGTTTAATAAGGAAGACGAAACTTAAAAACAGTGGTTAGTCATCCCGGGCTGTGGGAGCTGTGGAGCGGCTGTCTTAGAAAAAGTGTCCATCAGCAGGCTTTAATTAGAGGCATGAAAGCACGCTGTGTTTACCCACCGACAGCCGAGGAAGACGTTGTTGGCCCACACCATGGAGAGGGAGAGCAGGTGGTCCAGCTGAGAGTCTTCAAAGTCGTTCAAGTTCCGCAGGATGAACTCCCGCCTGGGCTCCCAGTGCTTGTCGCTCTCCCAGTAGCCTCTGTATGTCTCCACCTGCTCGGCCACAGCTCTGTTTTGTTGGATAAAATCCTGAACGTCCAGGGAAGACATCTTGCTCTCCCTCGGCCAAGACAACAAAAGCGACTTCCTGTCCTTTCAAGCGGGTCTTTGAAGTCGTCTTACAGCCCTGCTTGTTTTACACAGCGCCACGCAGTGGTGGAGCAGAGCGGTGGTTTACATCCAAACGTGAACAGGAACTCTCAATATTTCATATGCAGTGTGCTTCAGAGATACTATGGAGTGCAATAATTAAGAAATAATTAATTAATAAATTAACATATAAATTCATTTTATTTAAAAAATCAATTTTATTATTTTACCATTTAATTGATTATTTTATGGTTCATGAATTTATTGTGTCAACCTCACCTCGGGTTGTGGGGCTAAAGCCGATCTAGTTAAACCCACTGTTTTGGTGTGGAGTTGTTTCTTTCAGTGGGTGTTTCTCAGTGACAAGTACACAGAGTTTGTACTTGCACACTTGTTACTTCCCACTTGGCAAGTACACTCAGAAGTCCAGACTTCTGAGGGCAGAAGACACAGCTTACAGTGCGCCAGCAGCATAACTGATGACATCAGGTGATTAGTATTTACAATGAAAAAAAAGAGATGTAATTACCTGTGTTCTTTTAAAATATATATACAGTTTTATAACCACTCTGGCAAGTTATCAAAGTTTATTTCAAATTAAAATTTGTTATCGATGCATTTAATTAATTGTTTGATTTTATATTTATTTATTGCATTCTGGGACTCTTGGCCCTCTACAGTCAGGCAGTAATGGACAGTAATTGTTAGCCCTCTCAGGTAATCTAGAGAGCTTTCTCTTACATGTATTCAGTCATTCTGCCTCAAGGTCAGATACAGGACACCTTTATGCCTCATGTTTCAATTCCTGCATTTATTTATTTATTCCAGATTTTTGTAATTAAGTAATAATATAGTAAATTATACTGTAACAACTAAAATCAACAACAACAAGAGCAAAAACAGAATTTGACATGGCTTAGTAAATGTAGCCTTGCCATGTACACATATTTAAAAACATTTTATTATATATAATATAAATAAAACATCATTTTTTCAACGTTATTTTTTTACTTTTTAAAAACTGAAACAGTGTCATTGCGATTTTATTGGTTTTAATATTGCTTTAAGAAATGTTCAAACTTATCTTTGGTACTTCAATCTACAACATAACACCTCATCTTAGCTCAGAAAATGACTGTTTTCTGACTATTACTTGTTTTTAATTTTATTTGATTTTTAAAAAAATATTGAATATTTCATTTATTGCAAAAGACTCCACCCAGGGACTGCAGATATAAATGAGATTTCTTTGTTAAATTCGTTGGAAAAATATTTTAATTTTTTTTGTTAAAGCACAGAATAAGTTAGCATTTATTAAAGTATTATTTTTTAAAACTCTGAACATTTACTGAGGTCTGAGTGTAGTGTGATTAAAAGAATTCACTTACATGGCAGGAATGCTTTTCTTCGCATTTCTTCTAATCATCTGACTTATCAAAGCAGATGAGATCACTTCCAAGGATAAGTCTGTGTTCCGTGTTAAGTGGTAATTCCTGGACCCTGACACTGATTCGCATGAATGAAACGAAGCCATCCGTAATGTTAATTGAATCCATGTTTTTGCTTTTTACGTGCAGCAGTCTCAAAATTTAAGGAGAGCCACTCACCGCCTTTAACGGCTGCCAAGAAGCCACATTAGCTGACTGTAGACTGTAGTTGGGCCAACACAGCTTTAGGCTTCCCGGGGCTTCTTCCCCCCCCCTTCTGTGCCGTCTTTCCATGTTTGAAATTCACGGAGCAGGTAGTGTGTCAATGAAATGTTTGCACCACATGCTCGCTCACTCGCTTTCATGTTTTTTTTTCCTTCTTACTTGAGTGAAATCTCTATGCACTTGACCAGCCTGCCAGGAATGATCAGAGAGAAACACTGGACCTCCAGTCTATGGAAAGGAGCTTATGGGCAGTCATTCAGGCTCACAGATATACTCAAACACACACAGGGACACACACACGCAGTCTCCATTTCCCTCTGTCTGCACAGATATGTGCGCTGCATAAGCCTACAAGACTCTTCCATCCTTATGACGCTCTCACTCGCTCACAGCAGAGGATTTGGGGCTTGTTTTGACATGAAGTCATTGATATGCAGAGGGATTCCAGAGAAAGGCAAGCCAACATGAATTCAGAGGGACAGACAGACAAGCACACTGCTCAGTCGCTGCGTTTCAGAGCACAGCGAAATCCAGCTAATAACAGTGAGATTAAAGGGTTTGGTCTGAGTAGCTTTATGCTCTGCATGGTAATAAATAATCAATATATTTGAAATGTGGCTTAAGGGCTGCAAAAATGACCACAAAGAGAAGTTGCAAGTTGGAATTGATTGAGAAGATAAACAGTGAAAAGTGAAAAACGATACATTTGTTTTCCATTATTGTTGTTATGTAATTTTATAAGGCTGAATGCAATAGGCAGGCAAATATTTATAGAAGACACACACACCAAGAGTATCCGGTTATGTAAACATCTAAAGCATATGAGATTTGTCTCGTAGGAACGCCGGAGAGACACAATCTAAAGGGACTAACAGGCCGAGCAGGTTGGAACAAAACTCAGACATGCAAACATGAAATAACGTCTGTGCAGAACCAGACAGGATTTTATTTAATGTGATGGAAACACTGATGAGAAGCTGATAAAAGATGTGGGGAAGAAGAAGAAGAAATATGGAGTCATCTTTATGTGAAGGTAAGGACCTTGTGAAGTGCAGTGAACACTATAGGCACTTATCAAAGGCCAGGCTGCTCTTTGCAGTCGTTTCACTTGCGCATGGCTGCTCAGTTAACCCTAATTTAATGGAGGTCAAATCATCAAGCAGCCAGTGCCAGGATTTATTTTTTAGCCTGATTTTTTTGGTGGGTTTCTCAAGGTTAGCGCCACATATAAAAGAGAGCAAAAAAAAACTGAATTCCAATATCTGAGCAACCAAAAATAATAATAAAGAAACACAAACTCTGTGATGAATGAGTCAAGCTGTTGCACTGGCTGTGTTTATTGGCTTTATTTGCTGAATAACTAAGTTGAAAATGATTTCTGACAGTCCCCTTATTTGCCTTTTAAACGCCTCCCAGATGTTTTATCTTCACCTCGTTTCCAGTGGAGCCTTGAACATTGCAATTCTATTTCCACGCAGTGTCAGTTTACTTCAAGTGGTTGCAAAACTTCGTCTTGACAGGCTGCATTCTCCTGCTGCTCCGAACTGAGTGTTTCACGCACCATCACAAAAGAACACGGAGGCATGAGCAAACTCCAAAGGAACACGGTGCTGTCTTAATCTTCCATCTGCCTGCTAAGTTTGTAACACAAAAACACACAATCTCTGCGCACTGAGGAGGGATTTTTCCTCATAAATGCACATGTATAACGCACGCATCTGAACGCCCATATTAAATACCGAGTGTAGCCTCTTCAGATGTACCTCGAGTCCTATAGACAAGAAAACTCACAAGTACATGCAGATCCACTTTCACCTCCTCTCGAATTCCCACAGAAAAACCACCAGCAGCACTCCGGGGTATGTTATATTTCTGGGTGGCTTCCAAGTCATACAAGTCACCACTTTATTGAGTGAACTAACCCATTAAGTTTATGGCTTCACTCTCCCCCTCTCGGCTTGAAATATACACTGATGCTTAAATAATACACTGTTCCAGCCAACACTGGCAGACAGCCGTTTTTGATGAGTCACCTAATGTATGCTTACTCAGGAGAATGCTGTAATTGGGGAAAGACAGACAACAGGTAGGCCTTTCAGCCAGAGACCTGGGGGTGCGCCAGTGAGGAAGAATTAACCCTCTCCTTAAAGTGTCAGTGGATTTACACCTCATGGGGAAGTTTGTTCGATCTTTATTAACATAGCAAAAGTTAAACCTTCAGAAACTGCACGCAGTCGAGTGAGTTATCATAAGGGGGCCAATACTGATCTATTGAATTTCATGCCTTGTCTCCCGATTCGCCAAGGAAGGTGCTTGAAAACAAAAGCAGCATCTGTGACGGCAAATACCCACAAACATCATGTGTTTCTGCTCAAATGACATGAATCCCTTCGATAAACACTGAAATTACCTTTTGCCCATCTGGAAAGGGAAAAAGTGACATCACTACGGCTAGTGTCATTGAGGCCACTGTTTACTGTCTGCTGTTATTTTAACTCAAATGTTGATGTTTCCTGAACCATCTTTTCGTCTAACTTGATCAGGTACATCTGCTCTGCTGCTTGTTAACACAAACGTCTAACCAGTCGATTGCATGGCAGCAACTCAACAGGACACGTGGACATGGTCAAGATGACTTGTCTCAGTATTTTAATACCTGCTGATATACAAATATATATACACACACATATATATATATGTATATAGGCGGCCATCTGCCTATGTATATATATATATAGGCAGATGGCCTATATATTGGCCATCTGCCGGAGGTTTCTTCCTGCTAAAAGGGAGGTTTTCCTTCCCACTGTCGCCAAAGTGCTTGCTCATAGGGGGTCATATGATTGTTGGGTTTTTCTCTGTATGTATCATTGTAGGGTCTACCTTACCTTGAGGCAACTGCTGTTGTGATTTGGCGCTGCATAAATAAAATTGAATTGATAATAACTGAATATAAAAATAATAAATATATAAATGAGCCACATTTATACAACTCCAAGTAGATGAGAGAACAACTTCTATAATGTTAAAATTTGACTTAAATGAAGATTATGAAATTTAAACTCACTGAAAAAGGGGTTTACTTTTTGAGAAGGAATGTCAGAATTAGGCTCCACTTGACATTGCATTGACTTTAGTTTCCCACACACGACGGGTGCTTTAAACATTTTAGGCTTGGGACCCGAGAGATGCAGTCTGTCACCCTGGGACCCCGACTAATTAAAAAGTAGTGCTCTTGACATGTAGTGATGCCGGAACAGTAGGGCCTGCTAGCTATTTCAGGTCCTGGATCCTGACCTAGTGTTTCAAAATTAAAGAAAGAAAATTCAGGGTGCATACACATCTATTGGCCTAATTGCAGTTGACATGGATAGCGGGGCCATGATAGTGTGCATGTCTGTAATATGTGTACACAAGCACTCTGTGGTAACACAAACCCACAGCTGCTTTCTGAGGAGCATTGTCATCTTCAGTATTCACATATTGATCTTATTTTCCGTAATATGTGGTTATGAAAATCAAATGCAACCTATGTCATGGAAAAATAGTGTAATGTTGGCTGATGCTGTGTGTGTGCGTGTGTGTGTGTGCAAGTGTGTGCTGTTATTGTTTGTTGTAACTGTGGTAGGTGGATGATAATCAGCGATTTTACCAGCAAGCTGCACAGACATATTTTGTTAAAGACTTTTACCCGTAAAAAAAACAAAAGTCCAAAGACAAGAAAGAGAAACGACAGCAAAGTAGTTTATACAAAACAGAGTCCAGAGTCCCAAGGTGATGAAAACAATTAAATATCTCAGATTCTTTGTTTTTGCCTACTCTGTGCTTTTGGAAACGACTCTGCGGCTGTCACTGTCTTTAATTAAATAAGCATAAGTTTTGAAAACTGACAGTACATTTGTTTTTTTCCGTGGCATTGAGCCTGCTACAGATAATGGACAACAGGACGGCTCCCAAAATAACTGTCACTGTTGCACCGATCACTGTATAAATGCTTCATGTCATACCACATAAGTCTCTAACCCAAATTCCCAAAAAGCTGTGACGCTGTGTAAAGTAGAAATAAAAACAGAATCTCAGAAATCTATATTTTATTCACAATGTAACATAGAAAACATATTTCTATGTTTCTGGAGAATCTGGGTAACAACTTATTATAATGACACACTATTAAGCACTATTTATTAGTAAGTGCTTAATTCAACATTTATAAAGCATGTAGTTTCTAAATACAGTTTATTGTTGATCCTAATTAATAACCTGATGTGTAACATGTTCATTACATAATTTATCATGTCTAACAATCATCAAGCTGTTAGTAGTTGTTATGTATTTTATGTAACCTCGTCTAAAGAGAGGACTATTTATGCCTTATAAAGCATTTATAAATGAAAATGAAAGTAGCTGAAGACTCAAACAAGTCTAAGCTATCTTCACAAGTGAAAAATGACACAGACGAAGCACAAAGAGACGAAGCACAAAAATATTTGTATGCACAACATACAAATATTTATTGGCAGATGCAAACATATTGCACCTGAGGTTTGCAGAATATTAGAAATGTTAGTGGGACCAGAGTCCGAGCTTGAGGGGTTTAAGAGAGAAAGACACACTAGGCAATACTACCACAGGTTAGTTTAAATTAGTATATTCTGAAGATTCTTCGTTTAAAATAAAATAAGAATAAAGTGTTCACAAAATAATAGTAACTATTTTACAGAACGGTAACCACCATAATTAGAGTGCTCCTCATGTTAAACTGATAATCCAGGAACATGTCTCTGGGATTTCCTGAGGCTCAAATTTCCTCTTGTTTGTAGCCTGTTAGCTAGCTTTAGTCAGATAAGTCAGCATAGTCTGGTTCACTCCGAAGAAGTCGGGGTTTCCGGTCCTGTGTTTTAACACAGGTGAACTCAGCTGAAATGAAAGAAGTTGTGTATCATCTCCTCCTCCGGCACACTGAAAACTCTGAGCAGCTCCTCGGGGTAAGGAGGTGATCCGGTTAAGAGGTGGTTCTCCCTCGTCAAAGAGAATCCCGAATCAATCGGCTTTCCCCATCTTAAAATCCCCAGCCTGCAAAACAGAGATGTTACTGCATTAAGTTAGTAAATACCAATATTTAACAGTCATGATGAACATAAGATCAGAACTGCTACGACACTATTTTAGCTTTTTCTACATTTGTCAGCTTTACTACAATATGCAATTATTTCCTGCATATAAAGGTTATTTAAAAGTAAAAGTGTAAGAGGATAAGCAGTACTATATGTTAGAATATTAATCTATTTCTGCCTGTATTAGCAGCAGGTCCATGTTCTGTAAACCTACTATACAACTAGCTGTATTTTGTTTAATGTGGAGAGGACCCAAATGCAACACACACAGGGTGATTCTTCAACAAAAGCTAAGCCTTTTCTGTGGCTGATGAAAAGTCCTAAGTAAAATACAGAATTCCAGCAAAACCAGAACAGAAGAATGTGAGGTGCATGGAAAACACATTGGAATGCACAAGAGAAACCAATTATCAAAGTAAAACAGGCAGTGAACAAACAACTCAATGCTGAAATGACATTAAAAAATGCAAATCAATATTACATGTGTTATGCCCCTCTGCAGCCCCTAATCTCTTTGCAGTGGCAGTGCAAAAGTGCAAAATTAGCTATTGCTAATTGACCACACCTAATCAGGTGTGAATAATGGCATACCTGAGGCAGGCTTTCATGGAGGCACAGCTATTTTAGCTAACTTATTATATAATTTAAAATAATTAAATTTAAAAATCTCTGTGAAATTCTGGTATTAGTCTCCATATTTATGTTGTGACTTTTAAGTCGGGTTTGACATAAATGGGGGCTCATCCGGGATTTGAACCCAAAAAACATTACACAGGAGTCCCAAACTTATATGCAACTCTGAGACCATGCGTGATTTACAACAATGGTAAACCAGTAAATATGACTATGAAGTTTCTGAAATCCCTTAAGGTGATTCTTTTTAAAACAAATTTACTTCTTTAGCATTTCAGATGCACACACCATCAAAGAGACAACTTAGCTAATATGGTTGCACTATGACGTTTCATCTAATAGAAATATTGCTGCTACACACAACAGATTTAAGGTAAATTGTCTTGAGCACACCCAAGATAAAACATTTGTTTGAACAAAGTGCATAGAAAAGTTCTCATGCTTGTTCATGACGTTCGGTTTTGTAAGTAATGTATTTCAGTAGGAAGCATCTTTTTAGTTTGTATTGTATGGTGTCTACAGACAGTACAAAAGATGGACATAGCATTCATGGGATCACCCAAATCCATTCTGAACACTGGATATGGTTGCTTTTGCACTCTTGTTGTTTTGAAACAAATGAACTGGTTAAACCTCCTTTCTGAAACTGAGAATGACCAAAAATTCACAAAAAGTTCTGTTTCATTCAGTACGATACAAAATGTGGGACTGAGCACCTAAAATCATCATGGTACAGAAGTGACGTTAAAGGACCATTGTCCCATAGACTTCGCTCCCTGGCGTTAATTGAAAAGAGTGCCAGTTTAAATTATTGTCACACTGGCTTTACTTTTTGGGGCCAAGAATTTTTATCCTTCTTTTATGCTGTCTATGATGTGGTCCACAGTGGGGTGCTTTGAAAGAAGGCAACTGCTTTTAACCAAAATCTTTTTCTAAACCTACCTGATTAATTTTAACAACCCCTCTGAGTTCCAAAGGGTGGACTTTAACAGTGGAAAATGTTAATTTTGGGCACAAATCAGTACAAATTGGACCCATGAGAATGAAAGCTGTTCTGGCACATGAAAATAAAGGTGGGAAACTCATGTGCAGGAAGACCAAAAAACTGGGGAAGTTGAGTGCAGTAACACTAGTCAATAGATGGTGAGACTGTGGTAACTTTAGGGGAGTTTAGAAAAACATTTTGCTATAATGTGGTAAAAAGTAAGCCTTCAAATGTATCCCTGAAATGTACTTAAGCAGAATGAAATAAAGAACTGGGCCTCCTGTAAGTGCCCTGTGTTTTTAATCTAGTTTTGAGGAGAAAGTATTTGCCCATAAAGATCTAATGAATCCAAGAGATGGAAATCATGTTAAAAGCAAATTTACTAACCAATAATTTTAAAAATCTAGGCTACAACATGGTACATAAATGTAAGAACAGGTTTACAAGCCTCACTAGGAGCTTGATACCAAACCCTGGAAAAGACTTACTTAAAGTGACTGCCAACATTATTAAAGTTAATAATTACAACTGTGCTTTCAGGGCGACTGCCATCAAAAAGTCTATTGTCAAAGCCTGAAATGATTTTGATGGCTAATACTGCAATCTACAACTAAATGAGTGCTTCTGAAAAGGCTGTAAGACAGTGAGTTTAAAAAAGAAAAAATAAATTGTAAAATTAACATGTGACTCAAACTGGCAGAGTACAGCAGGAAGAATACATACTTTATGAGCCGAATAATTGGGCACATCTGTTCAAATCCTGGTGTTTGTGCACCTTAAGGGCCACTCAGGTTAGTAGCGTATGCACCAAAGTAAAACGTCACTGCAATTATGTCGTATATGATTTATATTTTAGTCAGTAAATGTCACAATCAGCTGATCAGCTGTAAAATATTGTTAAGAAATAGCTAGCTATCAGCAAAATATATTAACATTAGCATATTAGCATAAGCTAATGTTAACTTAAAAATATTAGCCTAGCTTTAGCGTTTAGCAATTCAATTAGCATTACGTCCCATTACTGATGTTCTACACAAATGATTGTTTGTTTGATTGCTTTTTATTCTTGCGTTTTTGTTATTGGTTGGTTTTTTGTTTTTTTGCATGCATTTATTTTTATACCTTTCCTTTTATTAATTGTTGATAACTCTGAACGCGATTTTTTAAGAACTCTTCTGTCATGAACCGGCTGCGTGCAGGCAGGAATTGGATTCAAACGCAAACTCACTAAAGCAAAACGTGAACTCAAAATACAGTTTTATTGCTGGGAACAGAGGGACCGATACAAAACTAAACTGGGAAAATCTACGAATATGAACTCATGGGGAAACACAGGGAGAGACACGCAGCCATGAGGGAGGACGCAACAGAGAACTGAGGGAGACGCTGACCTAAATACACAGAGGGATAACAAGGAAGTGAGAACACACGAGGAACACAGCTGACACTAATAACCATAACGAGACAGGGGAGACTGGACTGAACAGAATGAACATGAAAACGCGGGACCTTCGCAATAAAACAGGAAACATGATGTGGGAGTGGAGGGGAGGCAGACGAAGGAGCGAGGGAACACGCTGGGGAAACATGGAAAAGATAACAGAAAAAAACATGAAGGGAACCACGGCACAAGAACTCACACCACAATATAAACACAGACACATAGGGAGACACAGAGGGCAGAGACACAAGGGGGAATCCAATAAACTCAACTGAACAACCTAGGAACTGTAGAATAAATAATGAACTAACAAAATACAAAAACACAAGAAAACTAAGAACGCTAGGTCAAAATGACCAGGGACCATGACATCTTCTGTTTTTTCATATATACACTTAATGGCCACTTCAATAGACACACCTAATCTATTGCTTGTTAATGCAACTATCTAGTCAGTCAATCACATGGCAGCAACTCAGTCTGCAGAAGTTCAAAATGAGCATCAAAAAGCAGAGAAAGGTGATTTAAGTGACTTGGTAAAAATTCCCATGGTTGCTGATGGTGTGCAGGTCTAAGTATTTAAATACCTGCAGAGTCATTTTTAGGGCTTACTTAAAATGGGATGGCCAGACTGCTTCAAAGCTGAATAGGAAAGCAACAGTAACTGAAATAACCGCTTGTTACAACTAACATATGCAGAAGAGCATATCTAGAAGTGCAACACATCAAACCTTGAAGCAGATGTGCTACATACAACAGACCACATCTGGTGCCACTCCTGTCAGCCAAGAACAGGAAACTGAAACTACAATTTTCACAGGTTCACCAGTACAGGATTTCTTGGTCTGATGAGTCTCGATTTCTGCTGCAACATTCAGATAGCAGAGTCAGAATTTATTGTAAACAAAATGAAATAATGAAAAATCTTCTGGTGTAAGGGTGTGGGAAATATTTTCTTGGTACATTTTGGCATCATTTAAACCCCACAGCCTACCTGAATATTGTTGTTGACCTTTATGACGACGGTGTACACATCTTCTGATTGTTGCTTCCGCATGATAAGGCACCAACAAAGCTCAAATAATATCAAACTGGTTTCTTCAATATGACAGTGAGTACTGATTTTTACTCAGATGGCCTCCAGAGTCACCAGATCTGAATCCAATATAGCACTTTTGAGATTTGGTAGAATGGGAGATTCATATCATGGATGTATAGCTGACAAATCTGCTGCAGCTGTGTGATGCTGTCATGTCAGTGCGGTCCAAAATAACTGAGAAATTCTTCCAGCATGTTGTTGAATCTGTGCCAC
This sequence comes from Oreochromis aureus, assembly GCF_013358895.1. Classification (NCBI taxonomy): domain Eukaryota; kingdom Metazoa; phylum Chordata; class Actinopteri; order Cichliformes; family Cichlidae; genus Oreochromis; species Oreochromis aureus. Next base: position 24,592,878 of record NC_052951.1, read on the forward strand.
ATAGAATTAAAGCAGCTCTGAAGGCAAAAGTGAGTCGAATCCAGTATTAGCAAGATGTAATATAGTGGCTAGTGAATGCATATATCTTTTTGTGGTACCTTCACTGTACTTAAATGTTATATAATACAGTATTAAATACTTGGAGTCAACTACATTTCCAAATTTAATCTACCTTTTTATCCACCTGCTTGCATTTGACAGCTATAACATTTCCCTTTTCAGCTTTTTATTCTGGTATTGCTGCTCTTACTTAAGCAAATTAAGCACTTAAATTATAAGAAGACCTCTTTCACCACTGCTTAATAACTTAATAACGCTTCACATAAGCAGTCCAAGGATAGGTTTAATGTTGCTGTTATGCTTGACTTCTACAACACCTGTCTCTCTCTCTTGGAAATGTTTAATTAATTCACAGTTTAATTCATCGCACTGAAACTCCAGTGCAGAAAAAACAAGACAAATAGGAGGTTTGAGTTATCCCCTTAAAAAAAACACTTTTTATGTCACAGGTATAGATGCGATATAAAGCACTGTGCAAATGTTATGGATCTTGTAATAATTATGCCATGTATGATTGATCATTCTACAGACAGAAGAAAACACGCATAAGCTGTATTCGCATTCTTTACATTTAAAAGCGTTCCCCACCCAGCCAGCAGGCAGGTTCTTTCAAATGCTTGAGGAACTTTGCACAATTGTGTGAATTTAAGCTGTCTCAAGTGCTTCTGTCACTTTTGTAATCCCACACTGATTCCATCTCAGTCTGTGGGGGCCATACCATCTGGTGTAGGACGCCTTGTTCTTTTTGTAGCTGAAGATAGATCTTAATTGACTCTGGCTGTATGTTTGAGGTCATTGTTGTGTGCTACAGACTGCATTTGAGCCCGATCAGATGCCACCACGATGGTGTTGCATGATGGGCAAAAGTTTCAACATCATTTGTAATAGTTTTAAAAATGTATACATTTTGTAATTCGATGTAATCAAAATTGTGTTAGCCTGATGATTCCTAATAGCTACCTCTTAAAAACTAAAAACCCCATCCAAGAAGTGCAGCTGGCAGATTAAATAAAAAAAACTACAACTACCATTTGACCTAGATCTGCTTCCTAAATAAACAACGGAAATTGCATTAATGCACATTAAAGCGACCATGGAGAGGGGTCACAAGCTGTTTCCTCGGGGGACGCTACCTGCCTGTATTATGTGCAGGAGAGTGAGGGAGGCGAGGAAGGAGAAAAAAAACCTGGGATGCTGCTGTTGCATTTGAATGTGTGCCAGAGAGATCCCTCCTCTGTGTCCTTCACTGCCTCATTTCACTTTGTGCAAAACAGCATCACACCCTCTATTCCTCTGCCCCTTTCTCTCTGAGTGACACCTGATATAGCTAGGATGAGCACTGTGCATGTTTTTGTGTGTGTTTGTGTGTGTGTACTGCCGGTTGCAGGTCTGCATGTTTCATAAAAGTCAAATTGTCCCATTTGTTCATCCGAATGACCTTAATTTCAGCATGCCTCCTGGCTCTGCGTCTGTGTGTATTGACCAGACATTTTAGATTCGGAGCCAAGATGAGTTACAGCAGTGGAGATGATGCACTGTCACTGCAGAGGTGCAGAGTTAAAAGCTACACATACTGAATGAAAAGGAGACCTCTTTTTTCACTGGGAAATGAAGACAGATTCGCTTGTGAGCACCTCAAATGACTTCGCAAAAGACTGTAAGAGAGGGGCAAAAATAAATAAATAATCTAATCCTGCTTGATAACAGCTGAGGAGGACAGTGATTTAGAGACAGTGGATGGGAGTAGACTGTGCATTGATCAAACACCCTCTTCCCCTTTAAATATAGATTTTAGAGAAAATGTGAAGGAAAGTAATTTACTTGCCAGCCGTTTCCTATGGATCACTATGCACAAATCAATCACTTGTGGAGAGATATTATCACTTACAGTTAAAGAGTTTCTCACTTTGAAGTAAAGCGCCAGATGCCAGTAACTTTGACAGCAGTTAGTGGTGATGGCAAGAATTCAGAATTACCTCTTCTTTGGACGTTGGCTGTTGGCTTATCCCAAACTGCTTCAACAGTGTTGAGGTCTGGGCTGTGGGGAGGCCAATCCATGACTGATAGTGTTCCAATTTATGCTTTTCTATCCATGAATGCTTTTACAGTGCTTTGACAGTGTGTTTGGGATCATTGTCATATTGGCAAATGAAGCCGTTAGCAGATGGTTTAGAAGTTGGATCAAAGTCTGATGGTACTTTTCGGAGTTCATAATAACAATTTAGACAAGATCCCCAGGACCACTACCTGAAATGCTGCTCCAAAACCAGTAATCACTCACTGATGATTTAAATCAGAAGTTTCCCATCTGGATTCACCACTCCATCAGACCTGTTACCACTGATTTTCAGTCCAGGTCTTGTGTGGGGATACTTTAGCTTTTTCTCTCTGATTCCTTTCCTTAAGAAAGACTTCTTGGCAGCCACCTTTTTAACTGACATCATCTCTGAGGAGGCTTCAGTGATCAGCTAAAAATGCAGGATCTACCAGTGTACCAATGTGTCAGATCTCTGAAGAAAAGAAAAGAAAAGAAAAGAAAAGAAAAGAAAAGAAAAGGAACTGCTATAGGTAGTTTTCAGGCCTGCCATTAATTTTGTTCCCTACCTATCCAATTTCCTTATATTGTTTTAAAGACACATTGCACACCATGCTTAGATATGCTAAGTTTTCAGCTAAAACCTCTTTAAGAATCACCTTGTTGCTGTCTAAATGCTATTCTATGCCTTTATAACTGCGTTAGCGTTGGAATTTTGCATGTATTAAATTAAAGAAATGGGAAAAAAATATGTGCTTTGTCACAGTTAATAAAAAAGTGCCTAAAGATACAATGTAAAATTGGTTCTTTGCCGAGTTCTCTGTTCTGTGTAGACACAACACTGGTTCATCCCATTAGTTAGGTGCCTTTTTATGCTTTTAATGATTCATAGGTCAGTGTTAAGTAGCTTCTGAAAATTATAAGGAACATGGACTGGACTGGAAATGAGTAAAAAAGCAGCCAGTGTCCAAGGAAAACCATCCAGAGAACTATTGCTCAAGAGCACTTTATTCAGGCTCTAAACTCTCTTCTAAACCCAGTTATTGCAGTCACATGTCAGCCATTGTTGTTGTTGATGTTTGGTTTATCTTTTCATATACAGAGACGGTTTAGGTCGGCAGCACTTTGTCAGATATTTTTTTAACAGTTTTATTTTTCTTCCTATGAATGAAGAAGCTCCTTTTTTAGGGATATGATAAATACTTGGACACAGCTCAAGAAACTACATCTCTCTGAGCTCATAAAGCCAAATGTGCATTGACGGATGAGTCATCTATTAATTCTTAAGGATAATATTTGTAATTTAAAATAGCTGAGATTTGTTTTGTGTGTGTGCGTGCGTGCGTGCGTGTGTGTGTGTGTGTGAGTGCATTACATAACTTTCTTCCACACAGTAATGCTGTATCACTGTGACAGAACTGGCAGGTGAAGAAGGTTCAATCCCCGCGATCTCCTCTCCGAGGCGCAGTAATCTAGCGTTTGTCAGAGTAGGAAGTGCAGTTTGCGGTAACAGTGAATTGAAAGTACGCCATAAATATGGCGCCAAAAGAGTTTTCAAGCTGATGATAAGAGCTGATTTTTCTCCCTCTGTGTGTTGTCTTTTTTTTTTTTTTTTTTTCCCGGGGGGTGGGAGGGAGAGGGCTTGCAAGAGAAGACCCGCCTGTGCATTTGTGCAGAGCGGTGTGCACGTACACAGCACCGGGCAGAGGAGTGGAAGCGAGGCAAGGCACCGGAGCAAGTGAAGAAGACGAGGAGGAGAGAGCGCTGTGTTTTATTTTTGAAGGAAGGGGACGTTGCGAAACTGGCTTGCAATCTTTACTGACTCATCGCTTGGAAATAAAGCAGACCCTTTTTTCTTTTTCTTTATTTCTTTTTCTTTTTAAATCCTCGCTTCTCCTCCTGCTCCTCCTCCCGTGCGGCTGGCACCGGAGAGGAAAACAGTCGGATTTTGACACCACGTTTTGGGCTGCCTTTTGCAAAATGCGACACGCTTTCCTGTGAGCGCTATGTTGTGCGCACCTCGCAGCCCGCTACGCCGTGAACGGTAGCAGGACCGGCCGCTGCACCCGCTCCGTTTGTTATTGACTTGTGGCGGCTGTATCTCATCCTGGCTGCCACTTTTTTTTGGCTGGGGGGGGGATTTTTATTTCGGATTTGGACTCGGTCGTAGGTCTTTGCAGAGCTGACGCGCTGTCAACACACCGAGAGGTGAGGTGAGGTGAGGGGAGGGGAAGGGACAGTCCTGTCACCCAGCGTGGACCAGGAGCCAGCTTTTTTAGCTGCACTGCTAACAGCCTGCCAGGGCACCGAGTGGGCACGCTGAATTAGTCCTAAACCGCCTCCGCTGTTGAACTACATGTGCCTGGCTCCCAATGATCTCCTAATCTCTGGGAATCGCCCGCCGTCCAGGACTGAGGACGTCTCTGTACCCGAAGCAGACAGCGATCAAGGTAAAACAAGAAATAACGCTGATTTTATAAAAATATATATATATATAAATAAATAAATAAAAGTAGAAGAAAATAAAAGCAAACAAACATCCGAAGTCCACTTTGCTGCTGCTGCTAGTGCTATATCAGAGCTAGGCTAGCAGCTGTGTACGGACTTTCTCGCAGTGGACTTGTGAGTCAGTCGCGGCTGTGGCGCTCCGACACTGAGCGGGGCAAACGGTCTTGGAGAGGTGAAGATGTTGTGGGTGAGGCGTGGGGATATGCGCTTTACGTGTTGCAGTGAAGAGAAGACAAACAGCCCCTTTGAAAGCACAGCCGGTGCGCTCACTGCAGGGACATGAAATTAACCGGGGAAACTCGGGCCATGTTGTTGTGCTTGAAAAATGTGACGTGAACGAGCCAGCTCCCCCCGTGGGAATCAAAAGAGTGCGAGCTGGTTACTTGGAGCGTATCCAAGTGTGGTTATTGTTATTATTATATATTTATATATTTTTTTGTGCGTAATTGTTCGCGGCAGTGAGGTGAGTCGTGTGGGATATTTTAAATATAAACAAGGAAAAAAAACTTGCGGGGGTGTTGAGGTTCGCACACATGGAGAGGCGCATGAGGTGAAGTTGTGAATAGAGGAGGAGGGATGGGGTGGGGTTGGGGTGGTGGTGGCACCAAACAATTTGCAGGCCCTGGGGATTTGCAGGTTTCTTCACTGCTCGGTAAATGGAGGGAGGGGGGTTCGGGCAAAAGAGACCAGCGGAAGCTGTACTGCTTTTAGGAAGGCTGGGCACGCAAGCATACACACATCAAGGAATTAGAGCAACTTCTCTCTGCCCCCTTCACCCCATCCCCCTTCCTACTGCTTCGTGCTGTGCTGATCTAGCTGGCGTTAGAAAAGGGGGGGCTGTTGTTTACCTCTAAGTCAGAGCTCTCTCTGTGTGTATATGAGTGTGGCAGATGCATTCATACCTGGAGGGGGGAAACAACAACACCACCAGGACATGACACGTGGATGCAGATGGTGATGCTGCAAGTCAGATGTCTGCAGGATTAATGGGTTAGAACTGGGGCATTTGCCTCCTGTGTGATTTTTTTTTTTTTTTTTTTTTTAATTTTTTAGCAGAGCTCTGTGGCCACCTACTCTTCAACATTTGCCTGGAGAACCTCCAAAGAACACAAATATATCTGCCTATTAGTGCTAATTATTAACAGATGGAGCAATTTATCAATTTTTTTTTTTTTTAGTTCAGAAAGGCTGAAGTGGCTCTAGCGTTGAATCAATTTAGCTTGAATTGTCTGGAGAATTGTTAAATGTTCCCAGTTGTGACAGCCTTCCCTCCCACCGTACCTTTCCTCACACACACATACACATGTGCATCATCGTCATCATCATGATCGCCACTTGCAAGCAAGACCTATGCACATATGCCAACAACTCCACGTGCTTCATGCCTACTCTGATCCTCAAGTACAGCTGCAGGTAGCGATTGCACAGATGCACACACATACATGCCTTCACCTCAGATTGTCTTCCTCACACAAACACAGACACACAACCGTCCTCCTCCCGCTGGGTATGAAACCGGAGATGAGTCACGGTGTGTGGGGGTATAACAGCTCTCTCTCTATCCCTCTATCCCCTTCTTAATTTTTTTTTCATATCTTTTTCTGATGCAGTGCTATCTTGTTCTCACTCATGCTCATTTCTCTCCCGCTCTCCACCTTCCCTCCCTCGGGTCTCTCTTCGCTCGCCTAGAGACAGTGGTTGTTTACAAAATCAGCGAATGGGGATGAGTGCTGTTGTTATTTTGCTTCCACATTTTTGATGACAGCCCTCCAGCCAGTCATCTGTCTTTCAATTGCTTCTTCATCTTCCATTGCTCCATCTCATTCAACTCTTCCTCTCTTTCTGTACTCCATCCACTCTCTTGTGCCTTTCTCCACCAACTTATCCATCCATCATCCATCCATCGATCCATCCATCGTACCACCTCTCCCTTCACACTATGTCATGTGCAGACCTTTTAAGCCTCACATGCGCCCGTACTCACACGTGTGTCTAGGCGTGGGTGTAGTGTTGCGTGTGTGTCTGTGAGTATTAGTGTCTGCTGCGTTAAGCGCTCCGCTCTGATTGGCTGGAAAAGGGGGTAAGGTCCCCCACGTGGTGTGTTGTATCGCATTAGCTGGCTACGTAGGTGATGATGAGGAGGAGGAGGAGAGATGTTGTTCATGAATGGACGGCTGACGTCACTTAAACCGTACCCTCAATCCGTCACACACACACACAAATGGATGTTTTTACGCACATCGCTGATGAAGGCGGCGGAAGCGTGTATAGTTTTTGTTGTTGTTGTTGTTGTTTTGGGTTTTTTTTAAGAGTTAGATTTGGAGATTTGTCGTATAGGAAGGATGGGAACCAGCTAAGCGTGTGTGTGTGTGTGTGTGTGTGTGTATGTGTGTGTATGGCTGCCTTCAGGCATGTTGGCTAGCTGTCATGTTCATAGCTCTCTGCTCTGATCTGCTTAGTAACCAACTAACTAACCCAGCATCATGTGGGCTACTAGCTGAGGAGGATTTGTGTGTGTGTGTCACAATACTGTAACTGTTCAGCTGAAATTTGCTGCTTTGAGACGATTAAACATTCTTAATTTTGTTATTATTATTGTTACTTTTTATTTCCTACATACTTTTTCACAGCACTATTTATGTATTTGCCCCCTTCCTGATTTCTTAGTTTTTGCATACTTGTCACGTTCAAATGTTTATCATTAGACAAAGATCAGAGTAAATGCAAAATGCAGTTTTTCAATGGTGATTTAATTTATTAAGGGATAAAAAAGGTTATTCAAAACCTACCCCGTGTAAAAATGTGATTGTCCCCTAAACCTAATAACTGGTTGTGCCATCGCCACCCTTGGCAGCATAAATTGCAATCATGCGTTTGAGATACTCACCAATGATAGTCTTTTACATCACCGCGGAGGAATTTTGGCACACTCTTCTTTCCAGAGTTATTGGAGGGTTTTTCAGCATGAACAGCCTGTCTAAGGTCATGCCGAAGCATCTCAATTAGATTTAAGTCTGGACTTTGACTAGGCCGCTCCAAAACATTCATTTTGTTTCTTTTGTTTTTTTGAGACATTCAGAGGTGAACTTGCTGGTGTGATCATCAGTTACAGCAAAGTGTCCAGGTCCTGAAGCAGCAAAGCAGCCCCACACCATCACACTACTGCCACCATGTTTGACTGTTGATATGACCTGATTTAACTGAGGCAAATAAGACCAGCAGTCCTTTAGATGTTGTTTGGGTTCTTTTATGACAACCTGGATGAGTCGTTGATGAGCTCTTTTGGTAGGTGGACCATTACTGGGAAGGTAATACCAGTGTTTACTGTCACTGTGGTTTATTGAAGTAATAAAGTCTTAGAAATGCTCAACAGGTCTGGCACTAAGACTGGCAGCTGCTTGTAAAGTTGAACTCAGCTTCCCAAAAAAATATGGTTAATCAGTTTTTTCATGATTTAATATGAGGAGGGGGGTAATTAATTTTGGATAACTCAGGTTTGGATAACTCTTAATAAATGAAATCAGCATTTACAAGGTGTATTTGCCTGGATTGTCTTTGTAGAATATTAAAATGTGTCTGATGGCAAATTTAAGACACATTCAAGTGTGACAAATATGCTAAAAAAAATCAGGAAAGTTGAAAATACTTTTAACAACAAAAATCTTTTATTCAGAATAAATTCATATGTGGAGTTGCCATTAGTTCAATTACAGTTTAGCTTAGTTCAGTTTGTGTTAATTAGTTTGTCTTGCACAGATTTTTGTCGTGTCTTAGAGGTTTTGCAACACGAAACCAACCATGTGTTGGCTTAAATGCCGCAGGCATGTTTTTATGCATTACCCTGATGTGTTCTGTCAGTGTTTGCTCGAAGCAGATGACCCCGCTGTGGCCTAGAACCTCATTAGCGGCTTCTTGTGCGTGTGCATGCGCGCACATGCTAACCTGCTGTTCTGTGAGCAGGAGATGACGTCAGACTTCAAGGGGAGAGGGGGTGTTTTCATTTTTACATTTTTTTTCTTGTGTCACTGTGAGTCAGCCTTGTTATTAAGGGATAATTGCAAAGTCTGCACACCTGCACAGAACACTGGCGAGGAGGAAAATGTGGAACATATTTCAAGAGAAGACTTTTGCAGGAGTAATTGGAATGTGCTTAATAACTGTTTGGTCTGCAAAACCTGTCCCTTGTTGACTGAATGAGAGCAGTGGATGTTGTGGTACACCAGATGGTTTTTCAGAAAAATTAATGATGCTTTTTTTTTTGTTACAGTTTACAGGAAAGCCTTTTCGAACTACACTGGTTGATGATTATATCATTAACAGTATTGGGGCTGGGAGCAATATGGGAAAAAATCTTGTTATAATTTTTTCATATCAGTGAAATGACTATTTCTGTCAAACTTAAAAGTTCCTCGTTATTTCTAAGGTCAGTTTTAGTTGAAATGTTATTGATATGCTGGCAGACACTATAATTTTTTTTCTTTGTTTGTGTTGGGTTTTTTTTTTGCCCTGGATGTCTTTTCCGATGCGGCTCCAAAAGGATTTGTGACAGATTGAACCTGGGATCTTTGCTTGTTTGGAAAATTTGTGTGGAACCACAGACGTAGGTCTGACCGGTTGAAAGCTTCAAGTATTACGGGAGAACACAAACAAAATGGAAAACTTAATTATTTGATTAGTTTAAAATAAGCAAAGCAGGTAATTTTAAGAAACATTCACATGTAAACAAAGGAGAAAATAAGCAAAAATGAGCTATTCATTCAGCTTTGGTCCTCTTATGGCAGGACTCTCTCAATGAAGTGTGCAGTCAGGATTATATATGGACTAGATGTGCGACCGGATCACAGATATGATGTTGGGGTGTCTGTTGGGCTGTCGCTCGCACTCCTGACATACTTGCATACTGTGTACAGCTGCAGTGGCCCAAACATTAGCATGTGTGCTGCTGCTCGATGCATTAGTCTAACCTGTTGTGCCTCTAACTCTATACCCATCACATCAATGTTTCAGCACTGTGCTGCTCTCGTTGTCATTGGCCTTTCGTGTTGTCTGTCAAAACATGGTTGGAATGACTTCTGTCGACTTTATATTGGCCGCGTCTCATGTTGCTATTGAGTAAAGCTAGTTCACTATAATTATTTTTATAGTGGTATCGCCCAGGAATTAGCACATATTGCTTTATCCTTTTTTTCTGGTGCTGTAAACCAGCCCAAAGTTTCAAATGATGAGGGATTATGCTAGTGTTTCCCACAGAACTGCTGCAGTAGCAAAGCAGGGCATGCACGCTTGTGTATGCACACGAAAGAAAGCTCACCCACCCTTTATTAACCGAAGTAATATATAATCCCATATATGCTTTTTCAGAATAAATAGCAGAGAACAAAAATAATCTGTTGCAATAAGTTCCTCATCCTACAGACAGACTTCCGTGCTATCGTCTTGGACTGCAGCTGGTGGAGGTAGTCCTTGTTCTACTCTGTAGCCTCAGAGGACGACAGAGTAGCAGCACTAGCTGTCAACCTGCTGCAGGCTCTGGTTAGGGTGACCCTCCTGCTCACAGTGGATCTCCAGAGGAGTATATCATGGCCAGCTGAAGGCCCAGAAGGTAGAATTAGAGTTTGTCTGAGGGGCCACTGCTGCATGCAGCGACTGAACTGTCAAAATAAGAGCAAGGGTATTTAGCAAAACCTATTCGAGTGGCCCTGAATTTACACAGGCAGCAGATATCCTTAAGATATCTTCAGGCACACAACTTTGACTATGAGAAGCCTCATCTATTTAATGTTCAGACTTTTTGTTTAGGAGGGGCAGCCAATTAGCTTAAAGGGAGGGTTACATGGTGCTGTACCAAGGCCTAATTTAATGAGGATTATTTTGATCTGTAAATTATGCAAACTAACTCGAGGCAAGTGAAAATGGGGATAATAGGACCCTTTTAACTACATCAGCCGTACTAAGAGATGCATATTATATGTACATATGTTTAAGTAATATAGTATATCTGTGAAATATTTAAGTTAGTTTTAAGCACACTTTTAGTTTCTTCAATGTGATGATTCTTTCAAAGACTTTGAAGCTGCTGTTTTAAAAAAACAACAACTTTTATTCTTTTAACTTGGTGGTAAAAATGGAGGCGAACCCCACTGTTGTAGAGTCTCAGGTGACTCGTGCACAAAGTTAAAAATGTATGAAGCAGAAACATTTAAAATGTGTTATTATGCCTCAGACACATTTTCCCTTTTCTTCCTGGTTTGCTGGGTTATTCTCTTCTCTCTCTCTACCTCCTACTCTTATTTCCAGGGGAAAAAATAAAAATAAAAGTCTGGTTGTAAGCACATTGATGGACAGGCTGACAGATGCCGCCTGAGCTCCTGATGGGAAGAGTTTCAGGAGTATGTATGTGTATATTTGTGTGCTGAGCAAGGGGAGTAAACAAGAGATAGAAACAGTATGTCAGGCCTTCCTTTGCTGTAGGAACGCACGGTGATACGAGAGGAAAATAAGCCTTTAATTTACTGCACTTATTTGTATTTAATGTACGTGTGTTGAAATGCTAAATGTGTGTTTTGAACTGCCAGAAATTAGGATAAACTTAAAAGAGAGGCAGAACAAAGGTGATGAGTTGTTGAGGAGGTAGTTGAAGACAGCGATAGAGGGAGGAGAAAGGTAGTAATAGATGAAAGACAAGGTGTAGGGTAAAGGATGGGAGGTGCAGGTAGTCGGGGTCACTAGAGGGTGAAGGGCAGAATGCTCATCCTCAATCTCTGTCCTTGTCGTCCCTCCTTCCAGAGGCTAATGAACTCCCGATGGCAGTGGAGACGGGAGCTCTGGATCAGCCTTCCATCTCTCTGTGTTTCTCCCTCCCTCCCACCTTCCCTCCTCCCACCTGTCGTCCCCTTTTGCTCTTTCTCCTCCCGGGTTTTTGGCAGAGCCCGAGCCTCCCTGGCTCCGATTCACCTTCTTTATTGTTTGTCAGCAGATTTTAGGAGATGGAGCGGGAGGCTTAGTTAGAAAATGATTTGGACCTCAGCCTCGTTCCCGCTTTTTTTTTTTTTTTTTTTTTTTTTTAATTCCCTTTCATTCTCTCTCCTATCTTTCTGTTTTTCGCTCACTCATCCCTGCTCCCATACTGCAGCGGCAGCAGCAGGAGCAGTGGCAGCATCAATAAATATTGTGTTAATGTTCTGGTGGCTGGAGCCAGCAAGGTGATAAAGGAAATCTATTTGATTTCTGCGGCTCTTTTGTTTGGCCCAACGCCTCTCAGGTTTGTGTGCATATATGTGCGTGCACATTTGGTGTAGCAGCGTTAAATGTGTGTAAAGGTTTTTCTCTTTTGCTCCATTTATTCCCTCTTCATAACGCAAGCGCACTTCCTCTCTTCTGCTGCCGTCCTCAGAATTTCCTTATTTTCTTCCCGAGTTTATTTAACTAACTATTTCACTGAGACAGATTCCCTTAAGGATTTAACTGCTTCTTTATAGCTAGCATGAGGATTGTACTTAGAGACAGACACTGTCGAGGGAAGCTGCTTGAGGTAGTGATATGCATAAAGTAAACTAGTTTGTATGTGCGTATTGCTACAAGGTATAAATGAGATCAAAGGCTTCAGGTATGGTCTGTCTGTCAGGCAGCTATTTTTAGACTGTCGCTATTGTGTAAGGTATTCCTAGAAAGCATTTTATAACCCTACCTACTTTGTCAACACTGCAATGCTGGCCAATTATTGATTTACGTGGGCGTGATTGTCTCATTCTGATTCTGATATGTTCACTTGTACAAGCCCGTTTTGCTATTTTTGGTTGTAATCCTAAGGATGTAAACAAAGCAGTTTGTAACTCTTACACATCTCCCTCCATGAGCCCCGTCCCATCTGGGAATGCCTGTACTTCCACGTATGTGTCATATAATTGCTTCTACGGCCGAATTTGATCGCACAGTCTTTCCTCAAGCTTGTCCATTTTGAAAATAGCTGTGGTGGCAATGGCAAATGCACAGTGTTACCAATCATGAGAGTTGTACAAGCTGCCAAAAGAGCACCAAAGCACAGCTTGCGTCAGTGGATGTGATGTCATTTTTGTGAGAGAGTGCTTTCAGTTTGGTGTGTTTTACGTGATGTGTATTTTTATATTTGACTAGGCAAGCACTGCTCGTCTTGCTTACCCTGCTTGCCCTGATGGAATGCCACTGCACCCACCTCCCCAACCCCCGGTCCGTCAGTCGTTTGGTACCGTGCCGCGACAGTTGAGGCTTGGGTGTGAAATTTATGGTTTTCAGGGTTTTTATCGTTAACTCTGTTTCCCTGGGTCTTTTCCCGTGTTGTAGTTTCGTATCTTATTTTGAAAGAAACATTTAAGTGTTACCATAGCGACCAGAGAGCATTAAGGAGCAGAGAGGAGGATGTTACTCTCAATGTTGTTGGCGCATTTCAGGAGGACGCTGCTAATAAAGTTACACAGTTACACAGTGAATTTGCGTTTTTTTAAAAAAAATTATATTTACAAACTACCACAGTTTTTGTCTTGGTCGTATCATTTTATTTTGTTGTATTTATCTGCGTCAAGGTTGGGGACCGCTGATGTAGGTGGTATCCTGTTATGTGACAATGCCTCAAGGGCATATAATTTGGTCAGGGTACGAAAATAAATCAGCGTGCAATAGACATCAATTCTCAAAAGCTGATATATTGATCAAGTCGCCTGAGTCTATAAATTACTGAAGCTGCTTTTCTTATTGCTGCCAAAGTACATTCAACCAGTGGATTGGTACATGTCAGTGGAGGAAAAAGGGAAAGGAAAAAATCATAATAACAAAAAATAAAGTTACTAATAAAGCACCTAAATCGTAATCGTGAAATGGAAACAATATTCCTTTCGAAGCCTTTACAAACTGTCGTTTCTAGCATCGTTAACGTTCTTCATTTAAACCATGCTACTGCTGGCAGGGGGTCTTTGTCTTTTGCTTCTCTCTTATGTTACGCTTCACTTAGGGAAGCTTTGCTCCCCTGAGAGCAATACCAGAAAACTAATTCACTTTGCGGAGACAACAGTCTTCTGTATTTGACATGAGTAGCAAGTTTCCTTCCATTCGGTGGATCCCCACGGAGCGTTCAGCGGGAGGGGGGGACCACGGGGGAGAGGGCTGATGGGAATGGTGATGGTGATATCAGCATCAGAGAGTGACTCATGACTGCTCTTAAGTGGCTCTGAGCCTTCCAGTCAGTTAGATGTGAAGGGGTGGGGGTGTCTATTACCGAGTGAGGTCGTGAGCGCATGAAGTTTCCGGCTGAGATGTTGAGTACAGCTGTGAGCTGCGGTTTGTTTTTTTCACTTCAGGTTTATTGGTGGTTTTCTACCTTTGTGATGGAGCTCTCCCTGTATCAGTGGGTTGCAGTATACAGCGGCCTGTGTTAAAAAATGTATTGAATAACTGATCCACAACTTATTCCTTTTTTTGTTGAAATGCTGAAGGCTAGTTTCTTAGATATCCTAAACCCAGAATATACGTCAATCTCCAAGAGCTGAAAGTTAGCAGCACCATTTTAGCAGAGTTATACCATAATATTAAAGCAGCTTTTAGATGTTGCCTTCACATGACCTTCTCACCACCATAAAACCCTGGAAAGAGTACAGACTGCACAAACACAAGGAGTCCAACTCAACTCCTAGAGGATGGAGGAGTAAAATCTAGTTCCCTGTCACTGTTTATACAGGATGCTTTTGGTCACATTATTGAGTTTGGGCCACCAAAGGAAGTGAAGCATGAGCCTGTGCACAGTCTGCGCAGACAGCTGTATTGATTACAGCAGAAGCGTACGTATCTGTTCCTTCTGACGTGTGAGATGGACAAATGAAAAACTTGCTTTAAATACCTCATGTGTTGACAGGCCATGATGGTCTGCAGCCATGCTAGCAGCTATTTGAGGCTTTGCTTACACATACACGCACAAGGCAGTACTTTAGGTTTAATGCTTAGTGTTTGTCATATCCCAAAGTACTGGATGTTTTGAACTGACAGTGATACTAGTTAAAAAGTTAGGGGGTAGCCAAAGGGCTTGCATGAAGATTTGTTGAAATGTTACTGAGATACACTCAATTGGCAAATTTCTAATTAGCCAATCACATGCTAGCAACAAAGATGACTTAAGTGATGGCATGGTTGTTGGTGCCAGAATTGGCTGGTCTTGGCATTTCAGAAACAGCTCATCTACTGTTACTTTCCCCACAACTGTCCCTAGGGTTTACAGAGAATGGTCTGAAAATAGAAAAAGTCCATCAACTGGGCGATGTTGATGCCAGAAGTCAAAGGGGAATGGCTGGATTGTTTGAAGGTGATAAGAAGGCAATGGTAACTCAGTAACTGCTGCACAGAAGAGCATCTTCGAACACATAAGAGATTGAACCTTGAAGCAGATGTGCTACAGCAGCAGGAGACCACACCAGGTGCCACTCCTGTAAGCTCAAAAGAGAAAAAGGAGGCTATAATTTACATTGGCTGACCAAAAGTAGACAAGAGAAGTCTGGAAAAAGGTTGCCTGGTCTGATGAGTGTTAATTTCTGCTGCAGCATTCAGATAGTAGGGCTAGAATTTAGTGTAACCATAGTGTAACCATGTTTTGATGGCAGCTTCCAGCTGGATAGCACACCGTGTCACAAAGCTTAAATCATCTCAAACTGGTTTCTTGAAAAGGACAAAGAGTTCACTGTACTCATATGGCCTCCACAGTCATGAGCTCTCAATCCAGTGGAGCACTTTTAGGAACTTTTCATCATGGACCAGAATTTCTGAGGAATGTTTCCAGCACCTTGTTGAGTCTGTGCCACGCAGAATAAAGTCTGTGAAGGTTCTCAGTCATCCAGGTCATCGTAGTCCGAGAAGCTTCTTCAGTTCTCGGATGAGAGGTGAAACGTCTTCAAGCAACTTAAAGAAGTCCAGACGCTTTTTCTTTGCAAACTCCTTTGACCACGCAGAATAAACTACTACCAAAGACCGTAGGCGCACCATCCTTCCAGAATCATGAATGCCTACACAAAATTTCGTGGCAGCTTTTCTCAGGACCAAAATTGAAATGTTCCCTCTGAATGTTTACTTGATAAATTTCTTTTTTGATCAATCATCAATCATTTGCAACAAATTTACCGTATGCGCCGGAACAGAATTGCTGCATTACACTTCCTTGATGGTCTAAACTAGAATAGCTTCCAGTTATATTTTTCACACAGTGATGCCATTGAGTCCCCATGTTTGCCAAGATTATCAACATCTTAATGCCAGATAAATCACAGATGGGAGTGACACGTCCAAATAAAAGAACTACGCACAAAACTTGTTCCAACCCGTAGCACTTCATCTAAACAGAACACCAAAAAACCCCTCGCCTCTTTCTCTTGAAGTGTCAGTGTTGAAAGCTGGATCGCAGCCTAATACACTTAGCAGGAGAAACGTGCGCGTGTTTTGCTACCTTTCATGTTGCGATGTGCGAGTTAGTCGCCGCCTCCTTTCTGGCACACCTGTTAGCATGAACCTGATGAAGATGTTTGATGTGTGTGTGTTTTTTCTCTTCTCCCCCTTTTTTTTTTTTCATCAAGCACATACGTCTCTGTGTGTATGCACATACGTTTGATGTTGAGGTAAATACTTGATACCCAACATCACACACTTGTACACACCCACTCTGACATTTTGATTCTTTCAGCTCATTCACAACAGTTGCCCTATTTCTCCATCTCTGTCTCTCTCTCTCTGTCTCATCTATCTGTCTCTTTTTCTCTCCCTGGTCTCCCCGCCTCACTTTATGAATCTTTGTGATTCCTTTCTTTGGTGCTCTTTCTCTCTGTACCTGTCAAACTCTCTTTTTCCTACCTTGTCTCCAGTGACTGTCCAAAAATAGCTGTGTGTGTGTGTGTGTGTGTGTGTGTGTGTGTGTGGGTGTGTGGGTGGATGAGAGACGGGCTGGGGAGAGTGAAAATAGATTTGGATGTGTGTGAGTGTAAGCGTCGCAGTCTTCCCTGCGTGCCCCCTAGCAGTTGTCTTGCTTGTACATGCAGCATTAGCTCTGCACAGGAACACACACTTCATTAATTGATTCCTGTCCATCACATGTCATTTTTTACCCCCCCCCCCCACACACACACACACGCCCCCATGAAGGACAGGAAATAGTCAGTATTGATGAGGTGATCAGTAAACAGGGTTTGAACAGAGGATTGAAAGTGAGAAAAGGTGGAATTTACCAAAAAAAACAAAAACTTGAGGATATAGAGAGCAGCAGCGAAGGAGATTGGATACTGTGATGGAAAGAAATGATAAGGTTAGAGGTGGAAAAGTGAGTGATGGAAAGAAAGCGAGTAAAAGAAAAAAGAAGGAAGAGAAGAAAGTCGTAAGGGGGGGCGCAGCTCGGCGTCCTCCAGGTTTGGATGTTGCCAAAGGCTTTTAAGATTTTTTTTTTTTTTTTTTTTTTTTAGGCTCTTTGTTCCCCAGGCAGGCAGGTCTTTACTCTGTTCAATCAAGCTACACACAACATTAGGATCATAGCTAAAGAGACACACAAATAAACACACACATTAAATGCCCAAATACACAAATCCTCTCCCGCACGCACAGGGAGCACTGCCTCAGAGAGATGGCTTGTTATGAAGCAATTTATATGCAAGGATTCTTTATCAAACTGACTGACCTCTGGCAACTCGAGGAGTGCTGAGCACTGGCCAACTGTTTGTGTTTGTGTGTCTGTGTGCGCGTGTGTGCGCTGAATGACAGGAAGCTTTACTTCCCGGGTTTTGTTGTTGTTGATGCTTGCGTCATTTCGGCGTGTGTACGTGCGTGCAGCTGCAGAGCACCTTGCTCATTTGCACTGTTTAACTATTCATTTTTATATGCTTGTTTCTCTTTATGAATAATAAACCAGCATGTATCCCAGCCTCTCTCTTAGGTCGTGCATATGTGCCCAGATGTTCCAGCAGTCACTTAATGTGTTTTTATTGTTGATGGATCTGTTTTCTTCTGACAGCCAGACTGCATGCTCATCTCAAGAGAGGGCTGTATCTGTGTGTGTGTGTGTGTGTGTGTGTGTGTGTGTGTGTGTGTGTGTGTGTGTGTGTGTGTGTGTGTGTGTGTTGCTCACTGGGCTTCTACAGCTACAGTCTCTTAATAATAGATCGCCATCATGGTAACCGTTGTTGTGCTGACCTTAAGTGCTGCACAGTGCTAAAACAGACACCAGCCTCCGACTAGTGTTTTCCTGCTGAAGTAAGTGCACCGTCATCCACAGTCTGTCTCTCTCTGACTGAGGACAGACAGACAGCCAAGCAGAGGAGTGACATACTTGCAGACAGTTAAACAGATGGCAGGCAAATGGGTAGACGGGCAGAGAAGCAAAGAGTCAAGCAGTCAGACAGACAGAAAGACAGATGGCCAGCTTATAGGCAGACAGACGGATGGACAGGATGACAAATGGGATGCAGCCAATCATAGATCTGGAAGCTGCGGGACGGAGAAGAGAGACTTTATTTTTTTTGAAGTCGGACTAGGCCAAATAAAAGCTCGAATAATCTTTTACGATGCAAATGTGCGTTGAGCTGCACACGATCACACGTGGGTTAACTAGCTGTGATTAATCTTAGACCCTCAATCAATCGCTCAGTTGAGAGGAAGTGACATGCTGTGGACTTTGAGTATTGATAAGGTATTTAAAGCAAAGCGAGCACATTTCTTTATTCCAGCGTTCCTTAATGTATTTTCTGCTTTTTCCCTGGTTTATTTCCTTGTTTTTAGAATTTTATTTTTTTATTTTTAGTTTTATAGATGAAAGAATTCATTCAGTTATCAGAAAAAAATCATCCGTCAGCTGCTCTACAGGAAAAATCTTTGTGTTGCATCCCTTGTTATTTTAAATGATGTGAAAGTTTTAGTTTTGCTTTTGTTTAGAGTAAACTTACTTCCAAAGGAAGTGACAAAACTCACGGAATATTTGAAGCACGGAAAGGTGGCACAGTCCCACTCACGGTGTGATTGACAGATCGGATTTGACTATCTGAGTGCAATACCTTTACACATTTACTCTTGCCCGAGGTGGGCCGTATGCTGCTGTCAAGATGTTCTAAAACAAACAGTGCTTTTTTATGACACCTTATTTCCCGTTTTCAGCTGTAGTAGCATCTGCTCACTTAATAACGGTGCTGATGAAGTTTTACTAGCTGCAGCGACACACAGTGATCCCTATAAAATGATCACAAGAGTGGATTGGGAAACTCTGCAGGATGCCATGCATGCTGTCAGCATTAGCTTTACTTTTGGGAACCTTTTTAAGTGTTAACATGGTTTTAGAATTAAGGTACTGAATAAAACTTGCAGCTTTGAGGCTTTGAATTTTCTCCATGTCCAAACGTTCTTAGGGATAAAGAGTTTAAAGCCTGTGCTAGCATACACACAATTAGGTCTGATCACTTTTAAATGTATCCTATTACTTTAGGATTTTATTCATGTCACTTCATGAGGTTTTCTGTGCTATTACTGGGTTCAACCCTATTTTTTCTTGAGAACTGTTTTAATTTTTTGTGACTGGAAATCTCAGAGATTTTGGTCCATATTAATATGATAGTAAACTTTTTTCATGCTTCTTCTATTGCCCAAATTTGGTGATCCTCTGAAAACTATAGCCTCAATTTCCTGTTCTTATCTGACACCAGTCCCATCTGGTGAGGTCTTCTGCTGCATTCAGAGATGGTCTTCTGCATAACTTGGTTGTAATGAACAGTTATTTGAATTACTGTTGCCTTTGAATCAGCTCAAAGCAGTCTGGCCATGCACTTTCCGTGAGTTATCAGCTTTGGAGATCATAAGAGTTTCATGACTTCAAAAATCTGTGTTTCTTATAGTATTATTTGGAATGACGACTGCATTAGCTACCCAAACGTTGTAGGAAGGCATCGAACCTCCTTGCCTTAGCAGGTTACCAATTTACATCATATATTTATCTATGCCTTATTTTTTCTGGTAACTAAACCCTGGTCTTTTAATTCAAGAAATTTTAATTTGGTGTGTGAACATTCCCAAGCTTTGTTTACTTTGGTTTTGCCATTTTTAGATTCTCAGTGGCACCTCATGAGAAACATCACAAACAAATTTAAACAAGTGACGCGAACTCACAAAAAAACCTAAGGGACATTAGCTTTTTATGACTAACTGTGGTAATTTTACCAATAAGTACTTTCTTCTTCATTTTGATGTGAGCTGACAGGCTGCACCTCCTTTGCTTGCTGCTTTCACAGTGCAGTTTGATTGGTGAGTGCATGCACTGGAGCATTTTTAATAAATGTGATTTCATTGTACAGACTCATACTTCAGTTCAGCAACACTCGATGGTACACCTTTCAAAGTGAATAAAGTTTCTGAAATCTTGCTTCTAACATGCACAAATGTGAATTCAGCCTTCGTCCTTGAGGAGCATGCATACTTGGTGTCTGTGCTGTAGCTTACTCTACTCTATATGAACTGCTAAAACCAGCTGAGTCATGAATTTCTTTCCCACCTGCTGTTCGCTGCCCGCGTACGGCCTTTTTCTCAAGCCTGATATGTTGCACATTTCAGAGGACAGTCCCCTTTAAACATTCAGTCAGACACAGTGCTCTCAGCAGTGTCATAGTCAGCCAATTAATTAGCTCCCCAGGCAACTTGGCTTTTCCCAGCATGCATTAGTCAACCTTCTCACTGTAAATGGTTTGGGCTGACAGAAAAACTATGAACAGAAAATGTGGCTTATACCAGCTAATACCTAAGGTGTCTTTCTAAGCCCGGTAAAACTCACTGACACATGCGCATGCACACATACACGCAACATACGTGTGTGCGTATACATATTTGTATCCAGAGCATTACGCAGCAAAGCTCCACCTAGTTTTAATCTCAGCAGAAGTGTAATCAGCCAGAGTAACTGGGGAAAAAATAAGTCACACCAGTGGATTCTGCTAGAGTAACATGGACTAGATTGCACATGACAGCTAATCTGAATTAATCTGAGCTGAAGGAGACCGGACTGGTTTTTGAAGGCAGACTTTAAAGGCTGATAGTAACATCTTAACGTTAAGCAAAGTGATGATTACCACTGGATCAATCACACCATTCCTACACATTAATTGGGACACGCGGTGGAAACATTTTGATGGTTTTTGTTTCATATGCAGGAAAACTACAATCAAGATGCAATTAAGGTGCAGATGCTCAGCTTTAATTCATTGAAGATAAGTTAATTAACCACTGAGGAATAACATCTATTTTTATACACACTATCCTATTTTCAGGGGCTTAAATATAATTGGAAAAATTACCGACGGAAACTGATTATTTATAATACTTTGTTAAGACTGCCTGATGTCTGGAAACCACAGACATCACAATTTGTAATGCATTGCTAGGCCTTTATTGTAGCTGTCTTCATTTGTAGTTTGCTTTTCTGCCTTCAGTTTTGTTCTCTGGTTGTAAAATACATAGTTGATAAGGTTGAGATCATGTGATTAGCTCAGCCACTGAAGAAGATTCTGCTTCCTTACCTTTAAAAACTTCTGGGTTTACATTAACAGTATATTTCAGGTAATTTTCCATCACTACTGTCACATGCCTGAAAGTATAGCTCTATATACCGCAGAGAGCTTCTGTCTGCTTCTGCTTTCTGTCACGCCATCAATAATTATAGTAACCCAATGTGACTGGAAGCCACACGTCCATGCATCCATGTGACACCGGTATGTTTTGCAGGTACTGCGTTATGCATAGGCTTGTAGCCCATTCCAAGTTCCCACTGTTCGGGTACAGGTTGATCTTAGTTTCTTCTGTCCACTCTGGTGATCATCTGTATGAGCCTTGTGTGAAGAAGCCTTCGTTTTTATGATGGGCTTGGATAATAATATTCCTCCTTCCTGGAGCAAAACTGCTAATTTACATCTGTAGTCCCGGGGCAGATCACATAAAAATGTAAATCATTGAAAGGATCCTGCGCTCATCTACCTTTGTGGGAATCTGTGGACATCTAGGGTTGGTCATGATGTCGAGGTCAGCGGCCACTGATTTGGTCATTCCAAATGATCCTGCATTTTGTCTGAGTTATTATAATTATTATTAATTAAGTTAAGTATTTGCCTGTTTCACATGCATTTGGTCCTCCTGTGACTGGATGTTGTTGGTTCCCAGAAACCGCTTCCAATGGCAAATACCACACTTGGAATTAACTCCAGACTTTTAACAAGCTTTATTTATGGGAAAAAATGAAGAAAAAAAAATCACATCTGGCTCATGAAACAGGGAATTGTCCAATTTCATTCAAGCCCTAAGTCCTCACTGCGTAATACAATAATTTTGGGCAACCCTTTGAATTACAGCTGAGAGTCTGCACTTCAGTCGCACTCTGATTGTTTCCTCTGATATCTGTTGTGGTGCAAAGAGGCAAAATGGTGAAAATGAGAGAAAAAGAGAAACCATAACCAACTCTTTTGCCTCTTTTTTTGTTACATACTTGGGCCACAGGGCAGCGGATAGCATGTCAACACCTACAGTGTGTATGAGTGAGTGTTTGAACGTGGTCTCTGTCTCTTTGCCTGTACGCTTGGTTTTTTTGGTTACTGAATTTAACTAATTCTGAATTAGATGAAATGGAGACCAGGTTGTGATGCCTTTTTTAAATGAACCAGATCAATAGGAAATGTGGTTTTGTTTAATGTACTTTAAAGTTCTTTTATGGTTTAAGTGTGTTTAATATGTTTGTTCATACTTATTTTCGAATTTGTTGTCATTCCACTCAGATTTCTGTTCTGCGAGGCTAACAGACTGCTGTTTGCCTCTGCAGCTCCTCTGTCTTCCTCTGAATTTTTTTTTAATAGTCTCCCGGTCGGTTTATTTCCCCTTTAACTTCCGAGCTCTGTGAACTCTCTGCTGTATTGATCTGGAATTCCTGATTCCTCAGTCCTTCTCTCTGCTCTTTCCCAAACTTAATTCCTTCCTTTTTCTTAGACCTGTTTAGCCACACCAAATCACATTAGTTCGTGACATAGTTAAATATTTCATTCTGTTTGATGGTCTTCTCCTCTTTGTACAACAGGGTTTCATTGATTCTGACAGCTGGCTGCCTCCAGCTATTGTCCTGCTTCAACTCTGACAAAGTGCAGAGCTATTATAGTAGGGGTTCAAAATGCAACACAAACCAACAGCGTGGTGATGGAGTGAAACACACGAATGCAACAACGTGCTCCGATAGAGCAGTATTTAAGTCATCTATAATTTAAAGAAAGTACTTTCCAGTATTTTTCCCAGTGCTTCAGATTGTTTGGAATTTGGATTTTTGACTGTTTGCCTTTTAATAAAGAATCTTAAATCCAAACATATCATAAAAGACTGTCTCACATTTATCCATTAAAAATATAATATGTTTTTTAACAGATATCGAAAGTTGTTGGGTAATCGACTACTTGGCTCTATATTATCATGTATTACATTATATCTAAAATGATGCGTTGATGCAGTATAATTCGGTAAATACATCCAAATGTGTTGCAGCTGTCGACTCATACACACAGCACTGCGTCATAAAACATGGGGCAGTTTGATGCACTCAAATAAAACAGTCTCATAGCACTGATAATAAATGACATCAGGCAACAAAGTCCTGTAATTTGCTTTTTGAAGGTTCCTGCAACATAATGCCTCGGCCTTTGCTGTTGTAAATATGATATGAGGATGTTTCTCTTTGCTGGGATTCCCCTCAGTGGCTGCCAGCCAAATATCACACTGTTCACTTAAAGCCAGCTGGCTTCTTTTTGCAATTCTTTTTAATTCCAATAGTTTTAATGAACAAGTTGATATTCACGTATGTTTTATGGCTACAGTAAGCTGGCTCGATATTATGGCAGTTAGTTTGATCAGATTAGACATCATTACCTAGAAAACAATCTACTTAATGTATACTGTATTTATCCCTGTAGGGAAATTACTCTCTGCATTTAACCCATTTACTCTAGTGGAGCAGTGGGCAGCCAATCCACTGCCTGGGGACAGTACCTTGCTCAGGGGACCACTCTACCTACCGAGCTATCCCTGCCCCATTGCAACTTAATGTTCATCCTGCTCCTTATCTGGGCCCAAAGCACAGCTACAAGAGTCTCAAGCTGAGAGATATAATCTCTTCAGCATGTCCTGCGTCTGTTCTCCAAAACTTTACCAAGGAGGCCTCCTAGTGAAATATTTCGACTTGGAGCTACTCCCAATCCTTGAGAGAAGAGAAGCTAGTCCGAAATGGGCACCCTCTAGAGGAAGCCAATTTCAGTAGCTTGTAGGTGAGGGAGGGAATGTGAATCAAGTGGTAGATTCGTACGTCATCCCCATCCCTGCCAATGCTGTGCCAGTCCGTAGGTCATTCTTCTGCTCCTCTGCTCTCTTATTCTTGAATAGGCAAACCGACCTTTTCCAGCTGGGAACCATGATCTCAGACTTGGAGGCGGTAATTCTCATTCCTGCTTGGCTGTAGACCGTATCAGTGTGATCAGGAGGTCAGTGCCCGATGAAACCAAAAGAACCACATCTGCAAAAAACAGAGTTGGTTCAGAGGTCACAAAATTGCAAACGTTCCGGCATTTGTTGTCTTGAAATTCTGTCCATTAATAGTTTGGTAAGCCCAGGTGGAGTCCTCTCACTGGGAAAAGGCCCGACTGATATCGTTTTTTTTTTTTTTTACACTGATATAGTGGCAAATAGCGAATGTTGAGCTCTAATTTCAGTGTGTTTGTACAGGGTCCTCATGTGTCAAGCAGAATAGATACAGATGAATAAATAAAAAAATGCATCTTAATTCTGACAAAAGACTTGTACGTACCAAAGTTTCAACCATTAGTTGTAGGTGACCATGATGTGTAAGCATTAAATGTAGGATGGTTGTTTTTGAATGAACTAATCTGCTCCTAGAAATTTAAAGTCATGGTGTCCTTTACAATCAAGTACTTCATTCAGAGGGGCTCGCCAAAAAATAATATAAAAGATTTCATAAACTGCTTTCATGTTTAGCTGCCATTTTAGTCAGCACTTTGGGTAAGCAGCAAAAGGAAAGTCAAATTAAAAATAGATTCAATTATATAAAAAAGTGATTTAAACCATTCTGGCTGCAGAGATAAAAGCATGCCGTACCATCTGTTGTAGCCTTTTGGCAAGAAGGCAGACCATCACATACTCCCTCTTGTTTCTCTCCTTTTGTCTCTTTCTTTTTGCTTTTCGATTCAGGACGTAACCCAGTGCAGACCTGGTGTTTGGTTCGCTGCACTGATGGATATAAAGTTGTACATTTGCGAGTCGTTTCCCTCTCCTTTTCTCCTTCACCCACCCTGTCTCTCTGTAGAACACAAAATATCTCAATCTGCAGGCTAAGCTGGGGTTCACTGAACTGATTGAAGACACGGTTGTGCATACTGCATGAGAGGAAGGAGAGACATAAAGTAGAAAATAGGAAGTAAGGTCGGGCGACTGAGCGAAAGGAAAGGAAGGGTATCAGGTGCAGATGTAGAAAAAGTGAGGCAGAGCGGGAGAGAAAAATTGAGAAAATGAACTTAGGGGCTGTTCTTGGCAGTTGTTGAGCCGTTGGTCTGCTTTCTGCCTCAGGTGATTCTGCTACCCCCCAAAAAACAGGAGGGGGAGGGGGATTTTTAAGGCGATACAGTGACATTTCCAATTACTGTCAAGTCTTTCTCTTAAACGGGCCAGCAATTCCCCCTTTACACATGCATTGAGAAATGCTGGGTTACCACAGGACAGGAGGTTAAAGAGACTGTCCGCTTAGCTTACAATCACAGCTTCAGCGCTCATGATAGCTTTGTGTCAGGTTAACTAAAGATACCAGCAGTATCTTAAATAATAGGTGAGTTTTTAATGGGCAAAATAGAACAATTAATCCTTTATTTTTGTATTGTGAAAATGGTTGGTAGGTTAAATAACTTGCGCGGCCAAAATTTGCCAGATTGGCTGACAACGCTTCGTCGTTCTGGTCAATTCAAAAGAAAGGGAAATGGTGCAGCCTTAAGAGGAAAAATCTTTATAATTCAGTCCAAAACATATGAGCGCCTGGCTACTGCTTAGATGTACTGCTTTTATCCTAACAGGCATAGTCCAAAACAGTTGCAGGACTAAAAAAACACCAAAATTGGAACCAAAAGTGGGCTGTGAGTAAGTAAAATGAACCCAGCTCTCCAACTGCTACTCTAACATTATACAGAGAATCGCTTTGGACTGTCTTCACACAACGGGGAATAACTTTCGAGATTTTGTACTTCACTAAGTAACAGCTTGTTAGCATTAACAGCAAACCAAATGAAATCCAAGTGTCAGAAGCTAGCCATGAGCTCACAGTGCCAGGGTGCAAACATTCCCTTCCTCTGTAAAGACAAGAGTCTGGTTGAATGGCTCTGTAATCAACCATCTGTTAAATGCAAAACCTCCTGTGCAATAATTGTCGCATTATTTACGCCTATGCTGTTTTGCAACCAGCAGCCGCTACCTCGAGGCCTTGGTCAACACAAAAGACATGCTGAAAGATTCGCTTTAGGTAATTATTTTATTCCTTCAGCTTTATTTTAAAACTAAACAAGCAGTTGACCTTTACCATTCAAACATTTAAAGCTAAATATATTAACGACTCTACAGCGTTCCGACTGTGTTGTATGCAGGGGTTTTTTTTCCTGGAAATATCTTTTTAACGTGTTCTAGAAATATTAGAAGGTTTGCCATGACAAGATTTTGAGTTGTGATGGTACCAAAATCACACTTTCTATGCATTACATCAACCACGGGTCGTGACTGTGAGCCAGGATAAGCAATCCCAGAATCCCTAATTTTAATATTTCCGGCTTTCTCTACAACCCCAATTCCCAAAAAAGGGTGCCTGTTAAATATGAATAAAAACAGAATGCAGTTATTTGCAAATCTTATAAACCCTTATTTTATTCAAAGTGGAACAGAAGAAAAATGGCATGGCAACACGTCTGAAAAAGTTGGGACAGAGCCATGTTTACCACTGTGTAACATCCCCTCGTCTTTTAACAACAGCGTGTTGATGTGTGGGAGCTGAGGAGAGCAGCTGCTGGACTTTAGAGAGGAATGTCGTCCCATTCTAGTCTGAAAGAGGATTCTAGCTGCTCAACAGTCCTCTGTCTTCTTTGTCATTTTTTTTTTCCATTTTATGATGTGTCAAATATTTTCAATTGGTGAGTCCAAGTCCAGCATTTGGACTCTTCTACTGTGAATCCATGCTGTTGTAACAGATGAAGGATGCCGTTTATCGTCTTCCTGAAACATGCAAAAAAGACATTATGGGAGCATATGGTGCTCTAACACCTGTATATATGTTTTAGTACTGATGGTGCATTTCCAGATGTGCCAGTTCAGTAGGCACTGTTGCACCCCGATACCATCAGAGGTTAAAGTTTTTGAGCTGAGTGCTGACAAAAGCCTGATGGTCCCGCTCCTCTTTAGTTGGGGAGATGCTGCGTCCATGTTTTACAGAAAGAACTTCAATATTCGTCTTCTTTAAACAGAACATTTTTCCACTTTTCCACAGTCCATTTTAAATGAGCCTGAGAGAAGACGGCGGTGTTTCCCCACCGTGTTCACATATTACCTCTTCTTTGCATGATAGAGCTTTAAGTGGATACATCAGTGAACTGTTTGTAGTGATTTCTGGGAGTTTTTCTGGGCTCATGCTGTGATTTCCACGACAGAATCACGTCTGTTTTTGATGCAGTGCCACCCGAGGACACGGACATTATTATTATCAGCCTTTTCTCCATATTTCCTGAATCTGTGCACGGCAGATGATGAGATATTCAAAGTCAGTTCTACTTCAGGGAACATTATTCGGAAATTGTTCCAGAATTGAACGTGCAGGTTTTTCTGTTTTTTCAGATTGAGGAACCTCTGCTCATCTTTACTTCAGAGAAGCTCTTCCTCTCTAAGGCTACGTTCACTCTGCAGGTCTTAATGCTCAATTCTGATTTTTTGATCAAATCCGATTTTTTTTGTCTGCTTGTTCACACAACAAGTAAAATGTGACTGCAAACGCGCTCTAGTGTGAACCCTCAAAGCGGCCCACATGCGCAAAAGAAGACGTCACACACAACACGCTCTGTTTAGACCCAGTTGTTTGACTGATGGCCCTTAATATAAAGACTTCTTTCGGACTTACGTTTCCCAATTTTGTTATTTTGTTATTTACATATGGTCTAATAATGATCCTTATTGCTGTTTTAGAGAGGAGCGGTGCTTCAAAGGATAGTTGCAGATTTCTGTCAGAATCTGCAGAAAATACAGTACAAATAAAATGTTCACGTTTCTCCAACGTCGTCTTCCCAACAGTTTCACTAACATCTACACTGGATGGCCAGGAAGCGTTCTCGATGTCTTCTCTTGTGCTTCTCCGGCGCTGATAATTGGCGTCTGTCTTGTGTCACTGACGTAAAAGACGAATTTAATGCGACGTGACCGTTCAAACAGCAGTCGCTTTCATCAGATATGTGTCGGATTCAGTACCACATACGAAAGTGACCCAGGTCGGATTTGAAAATATCGGATTTGTGCTGTTCAAACACTCATACCATGATCGGATATGGGTCGCATAGGGTCAGAAAAGTCGGATTTGATACGCTTTCACCTGCAGTGTGAATGTAGCCTAAGATGCTCTTTTTATACCCAATCATGCTGTAAATGAATCCAGTTAGTTGCTTTTTAGTGCACTGGTAGAGCTGTAGTGTGAGACGTCCTTGGAGACAGTTTAAAATGCCAGGACATTTTGCATACCTTGATTGATGCTCTTTAAAATCTCGTGGGATCCAGTGAATAATCCTTTTGTGTCTCTCGACTCGTGGCTTGACTTTGTTTCTTTTTTTTTCTTTTTTTTGATCGAGCACCTGCAAAAGGTTTCCTGACGTACGCTCTGCACCGTCTTCTTGGTGTGTTTTCATTCAGTTTGGGTTTACCACCTCGTTCTTGTCATCACCAGCTCCTGCTGTTGATCTTTGGTCAGGCTGTTGAGTGACATCACCGTGTATGTTATTAGGCAGCTGGAAAAGGAGATGCTAATGCGCGCACGCTGTGGTTTGCTCAACTCGCACAGAAAAATAAATAAATAGAATAAAAACCGGTGCTTTACAAGAGAGACACCTGGCTGTTTTTAGTGCTCAGTAAATTGACCGGCTGGCTCAAACCGCAAATCAGGTCGTCTGAAGCTCAAGCTCTGACTCTTTGTGTTTATTCGAGCCCGTGCCACAAAACGTCTCTGTTGCAGTTGCTTTAAAACACTCCCAAAATGACTCATTTAGCAGGTTGGTGTAAAAAATAGACCCTCAAACATATTTTATGTCTTATTTTCTCAGTGTTGACATTTTCCTTTAAGCGGTCAGGAGAGAAATGACTGAGCTGCACATGGAAAGAAAGAAAAAAACAAAACACATTGGTAGCCTGAGCGTGGTTTAAGTGGGTCGTCTGCGAGTTTAATAGGCGAGGGGAAACCCTGAGATGGATCCAAGCGTGCAGACTCGAAGTCAGACAGTCGTAGCCGGAGGAAGTCAGTGATGTACTTAACAACTCCCCTCAAAGGCAGGAAGACGAGGTAAAGCTAGACAGATGGGAAGAGGTGGAAAGACGGCGAGCGAGAGAGAAAGGCAACAGAGGTTGAGGAAGTCAATAATGTACTTAACCTTACTCCACAGACTCCGTGTCCCTGTTATTGTAAGGCAAGTAAAGACGGGAAAGGGGGGAGGAAGAGGGGAAGAGTGAAATGGCAGGACTCTGGAGTGGAAATGGTCACAGGCAGCAAAGAAGCGCGGCGTTTCTTTGGTTTTTTTGTTTTCGTCAGCATAAATGTCAGAGTACTTAAGACTGTGCAGGACAGGCGGGGAGGCCAGGCTACAGGAAGAGCCCCATATAAAAGGGAATAGCCCAGTTTTACTGGCACATAAATCTCTCCTCCCCACTCTGAAGATTGCAAGACAGCTCTTCTTTTGGGCTTCCTCCTTCAGTCTGGCAACACGCTAAAACCTCTTTTTTCTGGACTTTATCTTTTCCTTTTTCTTTAGCTCAGTCTCCTTCAGACTCTCTTGACCTATACCCTCTTTTTTTCCCCTTTGACCCTCAAGCTAACAGCAGGCAATAGATTAACAACATTTTATTGGGCTGTTTGTCCCCACCCCCTTTTTCTCTTCACTATTCTTTCTATTCACTTCTGGCCAGAGATGGATTTTAAATTAAACTCAGTTTGTGAAAGTAAGCTTTATTTTTAGTCTCCCATTATATTATACCATCATTAACATTTATGTGTCTGACTTTGTATTTATTTGTGTGCTGATCTGACAGCATTTTGACTTTCATGCCTGTGGGTTCCTTCTGATCTTTGCCCACATTTAACAATTAAGAAATGTTCAAATTCAGGGTGGCAAAAGATGCCGAAGCTTAAGTGATTTTTGACACGACACAGACTGTCAATCTCTTTGCTTGAATGCAATTTCCTCCTCACAAATATTATAAACACATCGTTTATTTAATTACGAAAAGAGGGTCTCCAGATATTTTTAAATGGAGTGTTTATTGAATCTTTTGACTAAATTAAAAAAAAAATTTAAGTATTTTGTTGAATGTTATTTTTAATTTGTATCATCTGTTTTCCAATGTTTTTTTGCATAAAATGTGCCATTTATTTAGCTCTTTTTACATCTCATGGTGTCGAAGTCTCAAAACCTCATGTATCAAATATACATTTGGCTTCAAAGGGATACGTTTATGTACAAAGTTGCTTAACAGCTTTTGGGAAAACTTTTGTTGGCTAACCAAAACCAATTTTTGGCTAAATATTTGAAATCAACAAAAAGTTATTTAACAGGATTTTGAATTTGAATTGAAAAAAATATTTCTATTTCAATATTAGAATCATTAATAAAGCCTGACGGGGCTTTTCAGGGGCGTGCCAAGTTTTAGAGTGTTAAAAAGAAGTCAGAAATCAATCAAGCAACAACCAATACAACTACTTCTTCTAAATACCTGTAAGTTATTTTATCTTGATATAAATAAATAATACTATTGTGTTTTACTTTTTTCTCCTTTTATGTAAAATTTGTAAATTTGTGCAAAACAATCATAATTTAGCTTTAAAATGATTATTTTAATTAAAGAGTTTTCGCATACTGGAACACAAAAAATGATTTTGGTAATTACCATAACTGTTAATCTATAGCAAACCCTATATTGAGTGGTTGTCTAATTAATATTTTAAGCACTGTATGTATCATTAACTAAACTAGCCACGAACGATGGTGATGACACTAGTTGACATCAGTTTGCTGCGCTGCATACTCTGCTACATGTGGACGCATCTTTTTCTGCATTTCTTTCTCACATCACTGCATATCGGATAACATTTACCTATTCTCCAAAACCAAGCCGTACTTTTAGACTTTGTAGATGCTTGCTGTAATATACACAAGAAACTAAATTACATAATTGGAAGGCTACTGTGGATATGGGTACCCGGTGGCTTTTAATTTTGCACTGCATGTATCTGTTCTAATTAAAAAATAAAACCAGCTTGAACTGGTTACATCTGAAATTAACGGTTGTTAGATAATAAAGTTGAGTATCTCCCTGATACACTAAATGCATCTGCTGTGTTATGTACAGTAAGCTGATCTCTGGGCAGAGGCCCATTCATATTGAGCGATACCCTTTATGACTCAAGTGTTTTGCAGTCTATTTGTGGAGGAGGCAAACTTTCTGTATTCTTGGTTCTCATAAGATGAAGGAGTCCTTTGGAGTTTTCTCGCTTATATCTAGTGTTTGCAGTCTTTCACGTCATATAATCGCATCGAAGGCGTTTCCGATCTCCAAAAAACACACAAAGCGGAGAATTTCTATAGAAATATGCTTTTACTTCCAGTCTGTTTACATTACCTTGCTCCTTTTAGTTTCTGTTTGTTGGTCTTTTAGACCTAAAGACCACCGCATGACTTTTTGTTAACCTCCCGCCGCTACTTGTTGAGCGATAGTGAAGCTGTGAAAAATGCGACGCAAACTAGAAACACTTTGATGGTACAAGTTGTTCCTTAGTACTGCAAACATGTTTCGAAAGCTTTACTTTCGAGCAGATGCTCTTGTCGCACTTTTCACACTTTGATTACTGTTGATGACTGTTTGCAGGCAAATCACTGCCTTATATACAAACACCTGCAAAGCAGTAGCGAGGAGGTTTCGGTACAGCACCGTATACCTCTTTGCCACCAATTTCACCCGCCAACCAACCAGCGCTCAGCAACTCTTCTTCTTTTTCCTGTGACTTCATCTTCATCTTCTTCTGATTTCCCCCTGGCATCCTCTTCTGCCTCAACCACCCTCTGCACACCCTTCTTCACTATATCCGTGAACCTCTTCTGTGGACTTCCTCTTTTTCTCTCGCCTGACATTTCCTCTGTCGAATATATCCACTACACCTCCTCTGTGCACGTCCAAGCCATCTCAGCCTTGCCTCACCAACGTTGTCTCCAAATTGCTCAACCTGAGCTGTCCCTCTCATGTATCTGATGCTCATCCTGGTCTTTTGAACTCGTAAGCATTTTGTAGACCTTCCCTTTAACTCTTGCTGTCACACATTGCCCCCAACACTCATGTCCAACCTCTCCAACCTGCCTGCGCTCTCTTCCTTACCTCTCTTGTTGCTTTGGATGGTTGACCCCAGGTAATCTTCACTATTACACCTCCCTCTCATTCCACAATAACCCCACAATCAGTGAAACTCTGAAAATGTGCAGGAATTTGCATTGAGTTGCTGTGCTCTTGTGCGCCTTCGCGTCTCTTAGTACAGTAGGCTCCCAGTGGATTTGAAGAAAATTGAAAAATGTTGCAGGACAAAGTGAAAGGTGGTCAAAAATCTCACAATCTTCTATGCCTTTACAGCTTGCTTGTCCACTTCTTTAAAAAAATATCACCGAGTGAAAGCAGAAGGTTTTTCTTTCCCCGTCACTGAAACACTGCTGTGACTTTGCAGTAGAACAAATTCCTTCTGAATCAAACTGAATAGCGGCCCAAAGCTCAATTTTAGTTTTCAGTGCTTATCTTAGAATTAGAAAGATAAGGTGACAAATGAACATAATGCTGTTATTAGAAAGAGATGTCCAGATGATAGAGGTTGCTTTTTAGTGCGCTTTATCACAAAGAAACACAGCTGCTTAGAGCTTTAGAAAGCGTCCTAGATTTTATCTGGATGAGAGAAGCCTGTGTTTTGTTTTGCTCTCACTTGATTTGGTTTCACTCCATTATAATGAAGAAAGGAGTACCTTCAGTATTGAAACAGATGCATAAGAAAGGGTCTTGTGCCAAAGCTGGCAGTGAATACAACGCTAATAAAAGGATGGATTCATTGTCGACTAGTACAAGGATTCCCTCTGTATGTGCGGTGGTGGTGGTGGTGGTGGTGGGGGGTGGTGGGAGGAAAAAAAATGGAACAACTGTATCCCAGGGAGTCCAGAGTGCTAATGTGTAACGGTGATCAAGTCAGTTTATTCTGGCAGGCTGCCTGCTGGAGGCTCTGACAGATTGGTGCCATCAGCACATTATTTCATTAACACTTGTGTTTTCATGGTGAACATCTTCTCACTCGTCATTTTTCTCTCTCTCTCTTGCCCCCCTCCCTCCCTCCCTGCCCGCCCTGCCTGCCTGCCTGCCTGCCTGCCTAACAGATGGAGAGCGAAAAGAAGAGGAGAAAATACTCCACGAGCAGCAACGACTCTGACACCACTGACAGTAAGTTGGGATTCAGGGAAAGGGTATCTGTGTGTGTGTGTGTGTGTGTGTGTGTGTGTGTGTGTGTGTGTGTGTGTGTGTGTGTGTGTGTGTAAGTGTGTGGTGTGTGTGTGTGTGTGTGTGTGTGTGTGTGTGTGTGTGTGTGTGTGTGTGTGTGTGTGTGTGTGTGTGTGTGTGTGTGTGAGTCCTGAGGAATCCTGAAAGTGTGAGAAAAGCGAGTTCCTCTGCTGCTTTCATACGGTGAGCTGCCTGGTCTTCGTCAATTCCCACTGAGCATTTCTCGTATTCACTCTCCATATAGACTTTCCTCCTGTCTCATGGTTGTCCTCCCTCTGCTCATTAAGACTTGCCATTTTAAAACCGAGCTACACTGGAAACATGAGCATGATTTAACCAGTTAGCATAACAGAAATCACCGGTGGGAATAAGAACTTAAGGTTTGAAGAATAAAGTCTTTATTTTTAGAATAAGTGTGAATTTGTCGGAAAATGTCGTTCTTTGAGAGAGATGTTGCTACGAAAACAGATTGTGGTGCATCATTATTGGACGAGCAGATTGCAAAATTTGAGGCATTTTGAAACGGAGCCTGCAAATACAGGTGGTTTACTTGGGCAATACCACAAGGAATGCCATCTTTTTCAGTTTATGCAACACAAAACAGCCATCTGTGTAGTAAGTATGACTTGGGGTCTCAGAGGCTCGTATTGTCCCTTTTAACAGAAAAACCTTCTTGTAGGTGTTTTGTTTAATTGCATGTTGATCCAGTGGTTATCACCGTTCCCTCACACTGGTTTAAATCCTTCAGTCGGCTAGGACCCCTCTGTGTGGAGCATGTTGTCTGTGTGCTTGTGTGGATTCTCTCCGGGTACTCCGGCTTCCTCCCACAGTCCAAAGCCTTGTGTTTTAGCTTAATTGGCGATTGCTTTGACTGCATGACTTGTTATCTGTCTCTCTGGCTGGGCCATAAAGGGGCACTGGATTACCCCTCCAGGGTGTATCTGACCTCTCGCCTCATGACAGATAGGATAGGCTCCAGCCCCCCCTGACCTTGAATTGGATAAGAAGTTAGGAAGATAGATGTGTGACATTTTAACCATTCTTCCCATGCAAAGTTCCATTATTTGCAAAACCTTGATGGTTTTCTTGCACGTATCATCTGTTTCAGGTCCACCCACAACATTTCAGTGGAGCTAAAATGTGTACTTGCCTGTATATTGTACAGTCCCTTGTGTCTTTTCCATTTTCTGTAACTGGTACAAAGATCTGTGTGTTTAAATCTTGTAATACTTTGTTAAAGTAAAGAGAAGATGGGAAGATCCAGATAAACCCTCTCTGATCTCTCTGAGGAAATCGAGTTGATGCTGCATGATTACGATAAGAATTATTAAAAACAAAGTTGGAAGTTGCGTTTGAATACAGTTGAACTTGATGAACTATGTCAATAAACACACCACAAACTGCAACCACGCTCTTTTCAGAAGATGCATTATCACGTCAATTCTCACGCTTTCACCAACCTCTGCTGAGGCGTATCCGTCTGCTACCCTTTCTGCATCTCTTTATCGCCACCGAAAAGTAGATTCAGCTCACATTATCAATGTTTTGGCGTGAATCAGGTTTGGTTCTTTATTAATATCTGGACTTGGATATCTCAGACAAAGCCGCCTTTTGCTTGCAGGGCATGTCTGGATGTCAGTTCTGGATGTGTTTGAGCTCCCCACTTTACTAAATTAGGTGCTTAATACATGCAGACTGTAGCCTCAAAGTCAATAAAGCAGACATCTCACATTTGCACTGTGCAGTTAACTTATTATGTCTGGCCTTGTGTGCTTTACATTTAATGTTGAGCATATAGTTAATAAGCCGAGTGACAAATTGATATTATAGGGATGATGGAGTGGCAGATATGTTTTCCTGCCAGAGTTAATGACACAAACTCAAACAACTTCTAAGACAAGCAGACAGGCAGTCCTCTAAGACGAGAGGATAGGAACATCTGGCCAGACTACCACATGTCTGTCACTGGCAGCTTCTGTAGAGAAATGAATCTGTTAACAGTCTTCGAATGAAATACGTTGTTATACAAGCGCAAATGGCCACAACAGCTGATGACTGTCTTTAAAATACGAGGGTTTATTCACTGAAGACAGCCAGCGATTTCAATTTCATTCCAAATGTCATTCTTCTCGGCTTTTGTCACTTCAGCGTGACTAATTCTTGGCATTTTCGCGGCACGCATTTTTGCAGTAAGCAAATATATTTGTTTGGCTATTCCCTTGGCAATATTAGAGAACAGATCAAAATTAGACACATCAGAAAGCGAGCTGTAGAATTAAAAAAACAACAGAACCTGGCATTTGTTTTGGTGTCGCTAAACCCGGCTGCACTAATGAGGTTTTCAGATATTATTTTAATGCTTGTCTAAATTAGTATAAATAAAAGAGTTATCCTTTCACAGCGTGGTGCCTTGAAAACTATAATGATAAAAGTATTCTCGCCCATGTTGTGGTACATTTGTGTGTACTCCAGAGAAAAAATATTTTCATTTGTGACAATCTTTTTCTGGAGTTAAATCCAGTTTGGTATTTCAGCTTAATGGAAATGGAACTGTAGTGATAGAAGAGATTAGAGAAAGAGAAGCACTGACATTACTCTAGAAGCTTAAGCAGGGATCTGATCAGGAAGAATGCTTTTTCCATGTTAGAAGTACTGACGATGAATCAAATAATTGTCAGTACTTCTAATATCTCCTCATTGAGCTCCAGTGTGCTGAGAAATCTTGGACCGTGGAATTCATGCAGATGTTATTTCACACATACCACCAATTTAAATACTGCTGCTGACCAAACATTGCAGTGGAACTCCCCGATGACGGGGGCCTTCGCCACAGCAAGACAGCGGGCGTCAGGAATGTCTTGAGGAACACAACAAAGAGCCTGGTTGCAGCCTTCAAATTCCAAATTCTGAACATCTGCCAGATGCACCGGAACAGGCCCGATCCCTGGATGCCCCACCCCACAACCCACAGGACTCAAAGAAACTGCTGCCAACTTCACAGCGGCAGACACCACAGGACACCCAAGATGTGTTATGCCCATGCATCGAGGCGTCCAGGATGTTTTGGCAGCACGAGGCGTAGCCGTACACAATATTAGACGGGTAGTATAGTCGTGGCTGATCAGTGGTGATCTACAGCCAGATTAAATCTGGGAAATGTAGTCATTCAAACTGTTTACACTACAAGCTAAAATGACCTCTGAAGGGCTTAACTGTTGTGTGGTCACAGCCCCGCGTGTATAATGTATTTTACAACAGGATTAACAGGCTGTTTTGCAGACCTGACCGAGCCACCCCGCGTTGGAGGCCATACACTTTGCTTTATAATCAGCCTTTAGCTGTTAGCTTCCCCTGCTCGCTGCAGTGTGGGCTCCAGCTGCATCTGCTCACTGGAGGTTATCAGGTTTCTAATTGAAGGATGCCCATGATAATTTTGGCTGCTGTGCATCCAGCGTGGCTTTTAATTAACACACGGCCACGATGGTAACTTCCAACTGCGCCGCGGCCTGTTTTGGTTTTCTGGCCACAGTGATGGAGCTCTGCAGCTGCACTATGTGGGGCACGTGTAGATGTAACCTGCCTGGACACACGCATTCTTGAGGAGTGCAGATTCATGAGTCAATGTAAAAAATCCTTAACAGATTAGTGTGCAGTCTGTTTTTATACCCTCTACGCTTACACGCATGGAGCACAGTACTAAACAGAGAATTGTAGAGAAGAAAATCAGCGGTGTCTGAGTGAGGTGTCATTCATCATCGGACTTCTGGAAGCTGTTTGGCTTTTTTGATGCTTGCGGTGGAGGCTGCTGCTGTGTAGGTGTCAAACGATGTTGCAACTGAGATATATGATTAAAAAAATAATAAGAGATTCTTGGGCATCCTAGAATCTAACCGCCCAGTTTAACTTTGAAGAACGAAGGCTGGTTCTGGTTATATACATACAGCACCACACACTGTGTCCTATCTCAGCCTGTAAGGTAGCACACTGTGAATCTACACCAGCGGTCCCCAACCCCTGGCGTTTGGTACCGGGCCGTGAGAGTTGAGGCTCGGGTGTAAAATTGTTTTCAGGGTTTTTATTGTGATTTTTTTTAATTGTTTTTATCGTTAACTTGGTTTCCCCAGGTCTTTTCCCGTGTGTTATGAATAAATCTTCTTTCTTTTGGTACCGGTTCTGGTTTTATTTTGTTGTATTTATCCGCAACACCTTAAAGGCCGGTCCGTAGAAATAGTGTTGGACATAAACTAGTCCGTGGCGCAAAAAAGGTTGGGGACCGCTGATCTACACCTTAGAATAGGAACAGCAGGATTCATATTTGACAAAATCCCCTCATGGAAGTTCTTGTCAGACGATAAAAGGTGCAGTCAAGAAGTTCTGGGAGTCACTCTAGCTCGTTTGTCCAGCAAGCACCCAAATACCTAATTGCTGAAATCCAAAGGGCCCGAGTTAAAGTTCGACCTTTGGACCTTTGCTACTTACCCTGCTCTTTCCCATTCTTTCCTGTCTATTCCTTATGCAAATCTGTCAAATAAAGGCAGAAAGGCCAAAACATAAAGAAGTTCTGGGACTGCGTTATGTCTAAATCAAGTTGATTTGTATGAGCTGATTTCAAATATGGTTGATGTTCCCTTGAAGCTCTCCTTATCTTGTGTCTCTGGACCACTCTAAGTGCAACTTCTGTTTGCACTTTTTCCTCTGAGATGCCCTCACTCCAACCGGTCACGGCCGATGCCCCTCCCTCCCTGAGGTTCTACTGAAGGTTTCTTCCTGTTAAACAGGAGTTTTTCCTTCCCACTGTCACCAAAGTGCTTGTTCAGAGGGGATCATATAATGTTGGGGTTTTCTCTGTTTTCTTTGTATTATTGTAGTGTGTCAATCTGTAAGTAGAGCAGCCCCTAAAAGAGGAAAAGGTCACACACATATGTTTATGTGTGTGATGTAATGACTGACCCACTGACCCAATGTAGGCAAACTGTGTATGGTGAAAAAATGTAGGAACATGGATGTGTTAGTGGCTTCCAATATAGTATGTCTTTTTGTGTGAACTCTGTGTGTGTGTGTGTGTGTGTGTGTGTGTGTGTGTGTGTGTGTGTGTGTGTGTGTGTGTGTGTGTGTGTGTGTGTGTGTGTGTGTGTGTGTGTGTGTGTGTGTGTGTGTGTGTGTGTGTGTGTGTGTGGTGTTGGTGATTTTTGAAGAGAGGCTCTCAGCACAGTTTGCTCCTCAGACGTCATGAGCAACATTAGCGGGGTGGCAGCACTGCTGTTGTGGCAAGGGAAATATGTTGAGTGGGAGGCAGCGCACGCATGCACACTCGCATAAAGTCACGGTCGCAGTTTGTTACATCGCAGAATGTTGGCGATTTTATGATTTATCCATTATGAGTGTGATGTAATTTAATTGCAGATTCGATGCAATTTTTACTGACAGTTTCTTATGGTGCACACGTGAGAAGTGTCGCAGGAGGATTTGGGGTTTATTTATTTTCAATTTAGGAAACAGCATAAGGGAAATGGGACACAACTTTTCCTCGATCGGTTTGGCCTCCATTCACAAACATGTACAGGCACACTTGGAAAGAGGTGCACACACACACACACACAGCTGTTGATTGAAGCGGTGGGTGGGATATTGGCTCCGGTGTCTGGTTAATTGCAATTAGGTTGTGTATTAATAAGGTTGTAAAGGACCACAGTGGACTAACCGCTTAACAAGATGCTATTTATACTGCCATTACTTATTAAAGCTTTTAATAGATCATCATCGGTCTGCTTCAATTAAAGGTCTGACTCATAGTGGTAGTGCTGCCACGGGCGTTCAAAGTCACAAAGAAGGTTTTTGTTTGGCTGCTTTCTTTAAATGCTTCTCTGCTGCGTTTGAATCGCCTCCACTGGTGTGAATTACAAAAGTCTTGAACCCCATCGCATGCTCATTTTAAGAACCTTTGATGAGCAGCTTCTTGCTCTCTAATAAGTAACCGATTCCCCGCCGGTTCGTGCTGGCTAACAGTGTTTAAAAAAACAACAAAAAAGTATTATAGTTTTATTGTAAACCCTCTCTGCAAAACAAATTTCTCCATAAAATTTCTTTGGCGTGAATTTCAGCACACACTGTGCGCTTGAAGTCCAATCTACAGCCAGAGACCTGTTCCTCATTTTCCCCACTTTAAATCAACATTCACACTCATTAAACATTCTTGACAAATCAAACGCAGATTAAGTTGGCTTTGTGTTCTGATCCAGATGAATGAAGACTTGAAACACTCCCTTCTTTCCAGCTGTGAGTCAGAAAAGGAAGGTCAGAAAAGGCTAATTTGTCTGCCAGAAAAAAAATATTGATGTTTTTCGCCTCAGCAGAAAACTTCACTGAGTAGTGAAAAAGATGTTTGCAGCTCTTCGGTAGGTTGTCTCCTTTGTGGCATCCAGGAGGGCAGATTTCAAAGATACATTTACGAATGTCATTCTCTCTGTTTTAAATAGATTAACACTTGTTAGAATGTTTTTATTGCAATGAATGAAATTAATTGCAAACAACTTTTCTGTGCAGTCCTTTCAAGACATTTGGCCCTTAAATAATCCTTAATTGAAATCTACTGGTGAATTCTGCTACAGCAAGAATGGTTGTTTGTTGATTGAGAAGATCAGAAGGAGCTGCACTGTGTTTTTATGGATCTAGAGAAGGCATATGATGGGGTGCCAAGAGATACTGTAGTACTGCATGAGGAAGTCAGGAGTAGCAGAGAAGTATGTGAGGGTGGTCCAGGACACGTATGAGGACAGTGTGCTGTTGGAATGCTTAGGTGGGTATGGGATTACATCAGGGATTGACTCTGAGCACTCTGTTGTTTGCAGTGGTGATGGACAAGTTAACACATCTCCATGGACTGTGATGTTTGCAGATGACATTGTGATCTGTAGTGAGAGTAGAGAGCAGGGAGAAGAGAGCCTGGAGAAGTGGAGGTATACTCTGGAGCAAAGAGGAATGAAGAGGCAAAGCCGAATACACGTGTGAATAAGAGGTAGACAGTAGAGCAGGGCGATATGACCAAAAATATTTATCACGATATGCATTTGAAAATTTGCGATAACGATATAACTGACGATATAATTGACACTAGACAAAATACTTTACAACTCCACAACTTTATTAGTGCAAAAGAAACCCATCAATGTATTTTCACTTAAACAAGCAGCTGTTTTTATGTGCATTAAAGTTATATAAAAATGTAACAGTGCAAATTCCTCACTGACAGTTTAACCAAAAGGCATTTCCAGTGGAAACTGGCCGACATATCCTCAGCATAACCATGTATAATATCCACAAAACTAAAAAGAGGTTATACACACACAATACGCTAATATTATGTTGAAGCTTTGCACGTATCATCCTGCGAGGCTCCTGCCTCACGATAGTTGTAATGCTCTGACAATCCATCCAGCGGTGCGGCCAGTAACTTAGCAAACTTGTACTAAAACATCTGACAGATTTTTCGAGCCGTGTACCACATAAAATCGTTTCGAGGTCAGTAAACACAACCAGAATTCATACATAAGGCACACGGGATTATAAGGGACACTGTCGATTTTCAGAAAAATCAAAGATTGATTCTAAGTGTGCCATATTTTCCAAACAACACGGTAATAACGAGGCCCGCTAGCATGCGCTAAAAAAATAGTGCTTTGTTGTGTATCTGACGGACTTAAAGCTAAACCAGTTCCACACCACTGAAGTTGCAGCATTTTTACAAACCAGTTCTGGTTCATCCGTTTCATTCAACGATCCACTTTCGCTCTTCTCATTTCTGCGTCGCCGATGTGCGTATGTAAACAAAGGCAGCATGCGCTGCTTTTACCCATATTCTATCGCGATATTTCATTTTCCTATCGTTGCCCAAAATTACACCGGTATTACCGTGAACAGTATGATATAGCCCAGCCCTAGTAGACAGGTGTGTCAGTGAAGAAGGAGTAGATGTAGTGGATGAGGGTTGAGCTGGGGTAAGCCATCCAAAACGATGGACAGTGCACAAGAAAGATGAAGAAGAGAGTACGGGCAGCAATGAGTTGGTGGATATGAGTGTCAGGAGTGATTTGTGACAGAGTGACAGGGAGTTTTAGGTATTCGTAAGTCATAAGATTCAGTATTGATACATTTTGCACTAAAGGATAAAGACACTTGATGAAATATCAAATGATGCAGTGACTCGAAATATCACTGTGCTACACATGTTGTATCCTATTCGATGGTGACGATTATGGTCTTATTGCTCATATTCATGGAGGAAGTACTTCTGTTGACTGACACCCACATTGGGAAGGTGTGGTTGGGGCTTTCCAAGGAAACGTCTTTCTGTGCATCACACACTACAACGACCTGGGAATTATGGTGGGTTGTGAGCTGGATGAGCTCACGCTCTGGTTTTGATGACATTTCACTGCTGATTATGTCGATGCATTTTGTATTTTCAAGTGGAAACTAAAGTCTGTTTAGATAATGCTTCAAGATAAACGCCCAAAAAGGTGCCCAAATGTGTTTCAAGAGTGTTTGCCAAGTGTGCTATTTTTTCATTCCTTTCAAAGGGACTTAAACTCCTCCATTATAACCAGTTCTGGTAATTTCAGGTTCTAAAATAGTGTAGCAACTTTGTTTTTTGTTTGTTTTTTTCCCAAATTAACTTGTCCAATTTTTCCTTGTTCGGCTCTGGAGTAGAGCACATGGTGAGATAAACTGCTGAACTGAGAGCAGACAAGAAGAGCGAAACTGGAAACTCTAAAAAGAATTCACATACTTTACATAAATAAGAGTTTGAGTATGTAATGGTTAGAGAAAGACTGGTTTCCTGATCTTACACTGACTGTGGTATCATTGCTGTCTTTGTTATTCTTGCAGGTCAAGTGACGTCATGGTCCAGGTCATCCAAGAATATGGGCACCAGCAGCACATGGGTCCGCCACCAGCACAAGAAACCATCAGAGGTAAGTTAGTTTGGCAGCTGGGTTTAGTGACTCAGACCCATAGAGTACACCAGCATGTGTTTAATGAAACCCAGTCTCTGTTTGACCGTAACAAGCTCACAATTTTGCTCCACTTCAATGAAAGAAATTTTGTTTTGGCTTTGCAAAATTGGCAGAAATGGTCAGATTCAAACATTTTTGGTCAGCTTGTCCATGTTTTTGAACGGTAGAATGATATTCAAATACCCAGTCACATCCTTTGTTTGCTTGGTTGCATGTAATGTGGGCATTGTTGCTACCGTCTCATGTTTCAGAGCTGATTGCCATTGCAGATCTGTAAGAGACCACAGAGTATTTGATAAAAACATATGTCAAAACATGCTTATCCCACTGTCCAAGCATACACAATCAGTGGAAATCAAATAAATTCACACAAAAGGCATTTGAGAGTCAGTGAATCAGTGAAACGGTCGCTTCTGTCCAATGTAAATACAGCCATCTCCGTCACCGCAGCAAAATCAACCAGGCGCATTGATGGCATAAATTGGTTGGCTAAAATACCAGGTTGTAACATCCATATGGCCATGATGAATGAGCCATGGGCTCTCAAATGACCACCCTGAGCAAGAAACTGGCATAATCCGGTTGGAAAATGGTGCACTCTACCAGTTGTGGCAATGTGTTGCCTGCCACAATCACACATTCCTCCCACTCTCAGTGAAGTGGGCTCTGATCTGTTTAAGGAGAACTCGTCTCTTGCTTTTTGAAGAGTTTCACTTCAAAAATAAATCTGCCATTTGGAAGAAATTGCATTTACTCTTAAAAAATTAGCAGGGGGGAAATTTTTAAATAACGCAGAGGAGGTAACTGCCTCTGACGGCAGATCTGGGCTTCTAAGGATGTTCAATGACAAAGTTCTTTAACAAAATGAATTCATATAATTTAAGGTAATTTGCTCCCACCTTATCTTTTGAGCAACTCTGCATCGTTGCTCAAAAGAAATGTCAAAAACTAGCAAAAGTGAAGAAGCTCAAATATTCTGTTTTTCAGCGACTTTTAAAAGAAGAATGAATAAAGCAAAATGGCATGCATGCCCCGAACCACCCTGAAGTACGAGTCATCAGCAGAGCATCTGTCAGGCCTGTGCATTTGATGCTTCCTCCCCCTCAGCTCCATCCAGTTAACCACAGGCTGTTGGAAGGTCCTGTCAGCAATCAGTCTCTCAGTAATTACTACTTTAGCTCTCTGCTCTGACCCGGGCCTCAGCTGAAGAGCCAGGGGCCATGTTCCCTTTCATAATGCTGCCTCCTCGCTCCGGGGCACGCTGCTCTTTCATAAAGGATGGTGTTTTGAAGTAATGTTTCTGCTTTTTCCGAAGCAGTGAGTGACAAGAAAGGTTGAACAAACAAAAAGAGCGGGTGGCAGCTGACAAAGGTTCAGTGCAAAGTTTTCAAAAAGAGTCGCGAGTGCATTTGAACTGGTGTCAAGATAGCTTAACTCATTTCATGTAAAAAAATCTGGTGCTTTTTGCTCTCTTGGTGCTGATAGAAATATCACGGCTGTTTTTCCACTTTAGTTTATTTGGGTCTTTGAGCCTTTCGGTTTCCACTTTGGTGTAGTGTCCATCGGATTGACAAGGTAATGTTACAATTTTGCGATATCATTTCGCGAACATGTGAAAGGAATGGATTTGTGGGATTGGTTACTTACTGTAACCCTAGGTTCTATGATTACAGGCGTAAAAGCTGGTTGCTAGATCTGTTTGTTTTACTTAAACGGTGAATCTTTACATTATTTGTAACGAAAATATTTTTCCTGTTAATATTGCAAACATTCAAAGTGATGTTGCTTTGTGAACTGACAATGTCCACCTACTGCAACCATCAGAAGGCTAGGTTCTTTAAGCTTTTGATTGTTAACCCTCTAGAAATATCCATAATTGAGTTTCGTGTAGATAAGTAGAGACCATTTAAATCAGCCATGCGATTTAAACAGTGAAGAAAATGGATGATGGATTAAATCAGGCATTGTATAATTCAGCAACATTATTGCTGATATAAAAGTGCTCACTTGTAAATCACTTATAACTCACTTATATCTGTTACAGTCATTTATGAAAATTCTCTTCTGGAAAGGTTAGACTACAACTTCAGATTCGTTATTTCATGTTTTTCCTAGTATGCAGGTCAAATCAAGAGGTTGATTGTCAGTGCCTGACCTACTTTTCCAACTTTAGAGGACTTTGTTTGTATCTGATTGTTTTCTGACAGCCAATCCAACAATCAGGATCTCTTTGCACAGCAATTTACCAGGTGTAAAAGATGAATCTAATTCTCAAAGTCTCTTTAATTCTTGACACAGTTATTTTTTTAGCA
Source organism: Oreochromis aureus (assembly GCF_013358895.1). Taxonomy (NCBI): domain Eukaryota; kingdom Metazoa; phylum Chordata; class Actinopteri; order Cichliformes; family Cichlidae; genus Oreochromis; species Oreochromis aureus. Next base: position 24,637,661 of record NC_052951.1, read on the forward strand.
GTTACCCTGCAAAATAAAGGAAAGACTGTTTGAAATTGCTCAGTGTCATCTTCAGAATTTATACAAAGCTAATGAGGAGGCAGTGGGTTGCAATGAAAAATGGCATTGATGAGTACGGAAAACCTTTTCTCACATGACTCAATAAACTAATTGATTACATGTGTAGTTATTCCTTCTAGCCTGTTAATTGGGCTCATGACTAAATGTTTCAAAGGGAAGTCATCCTTTGACAGCATTTTGAGGAGCTAACAAAGACACTGTCCTTAAGCCAGAATACAGGACTAACCCATGTTTGAGTACTAACTGGTTGCCTGTCAGCACTTCAACCAGAGGTGGCTGCAACCGCTGGCAGAGTGTGAATCGTCCTGAGGCGATAGCAACACCTTGCTGTGTGTTTTATAGTTCAAACGTCACATGCCTAAGAAAAAAGGCCTTCCTCCCTTGCTGATAATGCTAACATTAGTTCCTTGTTTTTACTTGATAGGCAGTTAACTACTCTCCAGGGTCAGGAGTGAGGTTTCCTTTGCTTGCCAAGTGTGGCGAGCAGCAGCCTGGACACAAACCGAAAACAGACACTCTGCAAAGCTGCAGACTCAGCAGCTTTTAAATGAGAGTGTGTAGTTTCCTTCTGGATTATTGTTACGAGTGAGCAGGACTATTTCACTTTTTTCACTTGGCTAATGACAAAGGATGAAAGGATGTATGTAAGTGGTAGATAAATGTGGCTAATATAGACGAGCGAAACAACAAATGTCACATTTCCATGTGGTATTTGTTCTTGAAATGGTTCACTGGGTGAAATAGACTTCTAGGCTATGATGCTTAAGTGTGCTCTATCAAAGATTTCTTCTAGTTTTTAACCTCCCTCCCCTTCATCCTTCCATGAAAAGCCTGGTTCTGTCAAATACTGTACATGGCGTGTTTTGTAGTTAGTCCAGTGGTTGGAACTACATGCTTTTTTTAAAAACATGTCAACAAAAACATTATGTTTAGGTAGTGAAGAATCCTGACGATTTGCATCCCCACTGGTGAGAAAATTGAACAGTAGCTCCAAATGTGGGTTTCTGGGTTTAAAAGGTTATGGGTTGATGCATACTCTTGGTCGGAGGGAGGTGTGGCAAATGTTAAACACCATGGACTTTGTAATGACAACGTAGTGCTTTTCTAAAAATGAGCCATCTTTATTTGCGCCTTTGCAAGTCGTACTCCAGCTTTGCCTTTTCTTAGAAGTGGTTTAGATGGTTTTTTTCTCGGCGGAAGGAGGACACAGTCAAATGCTTCCTTTTTTTCCCTATAGCTGTTTTTATCTCATTTTAGATGAGGGTGGAGATGGAGAATTTTAATGGTTGCTAGATACATAAACACAGAAAACGTGAGATTGGGGTTGTTGGGAATAGTTCAAAGCTGCAGGTGTGAAGACATGAAGATTACCTCCTAGTGCTTACATGCAGCCTGGATAGAAAAAGCAGCTTAGTTTACAAAAATCGTTTTTTTGAGGGAAAAATCAATCTATTCGTCATGGTCTCTATTGGGAGATGCAAGCAGACACAGCAAGGGTTTATGTTTACGATGTCTGTTGGTGTTTCTTCCTTTATGCATAGTGTATGCATAGGGAGAGCAGAGCTGCAGAATATTAAATATGCATAGTTAACATTAGAGAATAAAATGAATAGCAACTGGTCTCTGTGACCTTGATATTTTGATAACTTACTCTGTGAGTTGCACACAATTTAACGAGGATGATCTGTTATTGAGCAGATTGCTGCCTTTGAAATGAGGACTTTTGTACCGCATTTAATTAGGCATGTAAAATTCATCAAAAGTATATTTAGTGCTGTAATACAAAAAAATAAAGCTATTTGGGACAGGAGTGACCCAGATGGTATTTTAGGGTTTAACAAATCTCAACAAACAAAATGAGGTTTATATTGTATAAACAGAACAGAAATAAGCTGTATACAGTCTGCAGCTGGGCATTTAGCAAAAGCTGTGACCTGCAATCAGTGATGCAGTTAATCAGCTATTTACAACTGGGAAGGGGAGCAGTTAAATATTGTGTACCCACCAAAGGCATGAAGTTAAAAGTGATTAATTTTAAATTTTTTAATGCTATATCACGTGGGTAGTCTTGATTAAAACAAACAGAATACCTAGACTCAGTCAAAGTACTGTAATCTGCTTATTAATCCAGATTAAGCCGTCATCGTCATCAGGACAATATGGCAATATATAATATGTAGTCGCAGGTGAGGTCCTCCTTACAAATTATGATTGCTTTATTTTCTGGGCCTACCAAAGCAGGATGGCATGATCGGAAGCACTAGTTTCACACCTTTCAACTTGTCACAGTATTTTCAATAACAAATATCCAACAGCCCTGTGGAGGCGAGAAGGGTAAGATAAATGTTACCTGAGTAGGCTTTACAAGCAATTTACAGCAAGAAGGCTTTGAACTAGAAATGATAATATCAGCCACTTCTGGTGCAACATGGGAGGAAGGAAGTGGTATCAGCGGGGGGGGATTGCCGAAAAGGATGATGAGCAGGTGTGAAGCACTTTCGATAGCATTGTTGTTTAAATACGTGTGTGTGTGTGTGTGTGTGTGTGTGTGTGTGTGTGGAGACAGAAGTAAGCTGTACATGCAGTATTTGAGACTATGAACTGTATATGGATTTTGCATCAGCAGGGGTGGAATACAATATCTCAGCACGTGTTCAGTGAAAGTAAACCAAAGTAAAATGAGATGAATATAGATTGTTATATTGTTTAAGTTATTTAAGGTGTTTGATATTTAATGCTTCGAGATTTTAATTAATACTGCATAGATATTTTTTTTGTGAGCAGGCTTTAATGGTGTTAACCTAAAGATAGCTTTTTAGGATGAGAAGTTTCTTTTGCTAATATGTAATTTATTCATTTTGTGAAAACATATATTGAGTGATGAAAAGATTACAAAGCGAAAATGAGTGGGTTTGCAGTGGAAAGTGTTTGGGGTTTGATTAACATGTCTATTCATATTAGTCAGACTGTGTGTGTAAAACATAGACATAACCACTTTGACATTACCCATTAGTCTGTGAAGCCATTTTTTATAGTCTCAAGTTAGCATTTTGACCGCAGATGTTGCTGTGAGGTCTATACGTGTCTGTAATTGGAGGAGAACGTGGAGTGCTAAGTTATCGGCTAATGCTAGTGCTAGTGGTAGCATGTTAGCAAGCTTTATCCATACGTTAGACACAGGCACATGCTAATTAGTGCTAAGTAATAGATAAATGAATAAGTTTTATTTACAAAAATGTAAGGGAAGTTAGGACAGTTAACTGCACAGAAAACGTGTAGTATTAATTAGATAATTGCATTTTTACCACAAATACACTTGACATGGCAGTGATTGGAATTAGTGCAGACAGTGAATGGCTAACGGTGCTTTGACCAATAAGCACCTTTAACTTTAAGCCTTAACAAAACAAAAATGCAAACATAGGTATGTTGTTACCTATAAAAGGTAACAAAAAGGTAAAAGAAAAAAAAAAAGAAGCACTGTCCGTACAGTTAATATGAAGTGGAAATTTGGTAGCAGCGAATTGTATGGGATTCTACAGATAGATGAGCATTTTCATTGTCACCATCTTGTTCTTTTGAAAAATGAGAGATGTGATGAAATGTGAAACTGCACACTCACTGGCTAAAATGTGTAATATTCCCTGCATAATCCTTGTTTTTTAAAGTTAGAAGGACCATAATTTACAAAGTGGTCTTGACCCAAAATGAGTGACCAGGCCTATAAACTTATGAGGGAAGTGTTTAATGTTTTGGGGGTTTTTTTCCGTAGAATTTCAAAAATCATAATCTCCTTGTAACCACCAGAATATATAATTTGTGGCGATTAATAAAAATGCAGGTCTTGTTATACTGTCTATAGGTGGCCTCAGTTTTTGGTATTTTTGCTTGAGCTTTATTTTTTAGTCTGCTTGGTTTCTTAAATTTTTAATATCTGATTTTTTTCCTCTTTTTGGCATTAGCATTAACATTAGGATTACCACAGCTACCTGTTCTGTGAGCTGCAGAACTTAAGATGCTGGATTCACTAATGTTCATACTGTTAACTGTTTACAGTGGACTGTAGATTTATAGGTATATGATCATCTGCCCATTTGTAAGTAAGATTGTGCAAAAACTAAATTTTAAACAGAGGAGGAATCTGTTTTGTTTACATTACATTTACAGTTTTTTAATTGTGAAATAAGACCTTCAGAGCTATTTGTTCCATCCTTAAGTCTAATGCAAAATGTTATAGTGTGCTTTTCGCACATATCAAGGCTTATACTTTAATACTTGTTAAAGTCATGTTCCAGTAGAAAAAAATAAAAGAGAAATTGAAATCTGTCCTCGGGGTATTGACAAGCTGTGTGAACCAAAGCATTTTTAACAGCTTGTGTGTCATGATTAGAGTTATTGTTCCAAGGCAGATGTTATAGATGGATCCCTGTCAAGAGTCGTGATTGTGATATATTGTGTTAACTCGTTATTTAGATCAGCCTTACTGCTGGCTCAGATGCTCTGCAATCTTGTATATGTGAACAGTAAAGTAAGTAAACCGATACTAACTAACTAATTTGTACTGTATGTATATATATTAGTGTATTTGTACATGTGTGTGTGTCCTCTAAGCTAACAGCTGCTGAAGCTCATTAGGGTCTGGTGGAAACAGCTGTGAAACTCCATGGCAACCAGATGCAAACAGCTCGAAGTTGATGTTACAGTTTGTCTCTTTCTCTCTCTCTCACACACACTCTCTCTCTCTCACACACACACACACACACACACACACACACACACACACACACACACACACACACACACACACTCCACGTGCCAAGCCTAGTGAATGGATGAGCAGGCTGGATGGATGGCGGAGAGCTTTGCATGTCGACACATACCAGCCGGGAGATGAGTGCAAATAAACGAATGCGGACACGCTCACACATTCACACGCCGCGAGCCAACATAGCGCCGAACCATCGTATTAAACTGTCAGCATTGCTCCCCCCTCGCTCACCTGCCAGGTGTTGAAATGTTAAAAAACAACACACACACACACACACACACACACACACACACACACACACACACACACACACACACACACACACACACAAAAAAGGCAAAACAGAAACACGTTGTTTGCACTTATTGGTAAGAGAACAGAAAACGTGTCCGATTAGCAACAGGAATAGTTCTCCAGGCTTCTTGTAGGACATTTGAAGCACTTCTTTGGACGTTGGCTTCCTTCTGTTCTGCTCTCAAGATGATCCCACATTGCTCTGGAGTGTGGAGAGAAGCTCATAGTGTTCCACTGTGTGTTTTTCTATCTAGTTATGCTTTTACTGCATTGGCAATTTGTTTGGTATTATTGTTATGGTGAAAATTGAAGCTGTTTCTAATATAAGTTCATCGCTCCATCAGACCTGTTACCACTGATGTTAAAGGCAAGTTCTTGTGTAATTTGGCATACCTCAGCCTTTTCTCCCTGTTTCCCTATATTAAGACTGGCTTCCTGACAGCCACCCTCCCACTGAGACCATTTCTTCAGTGAACATCAACTGAAGGACCAGATTTTTCCCCCCCCCATTTCTTAAGCAAATGACTTTTAGATACTGCTCTTCTGCTGTACATAGTTGTTTATGCTTTTTATACTTGAATGATTTGTAGATCTGTGTGAAGTAGCTAAATAATCAGGTACACGATCCAGACTGAAAATGACTGAAATGCACCTTGAAAGACCTTCAGCAAGCCTGGAAATTTTTTTTTACTTGAGATCACTTTAAAAACCAAAAAAAAAAATACAAAAAAATCTGTCCCATCAGAAGGAAAACATAAAGAAATAGCGCAATAGTTTTGCACAGTGCTCAGTTCAAAATGAGGTGTCCTGAGATGTAGACAGTCTTAGGTGTAGCCTGCGCCGTCCTCAGTGAGGGCTGAAAAACTGTTATTTTGGACGTTGCTTTTATAGATATTTTCACTTTTTGTGCTTCCATCTCAGAGCTCTAAAGTTTGTTGTTGACACATAAACTTAGCAGCGTTGGCCAGAGAACTTCTTTGGGGAAATATAAACAATAATCAGCGGGTGTGTATTTTGTCTCGTGCGTAAAGTTAATATTTGTGCACTCATGTGCATTTGTTTTATTTCTAGTTAGCCATCAGCAGTCGGTGTGTGTCTGCGCTTGCCTTTCATGGCCCATATTTGTACTTTCGGTCATGTCTGATGGTTTCATGGCAGAACATCAAAGGGCTGGACACTAACTGTACCTGATGGGGTGGAAAAGTCTACAGAGAGAGAGAGAGGGAGAGATGAGTTTGGAAAGAAAGTACTGAATGGGAGGCATAAATTTATGTAGAGCTTTCCTGGTCTAGTCTGAGCACTCAAACCGCATTAAGCATTTACACATTTGCACACTCGCACACCCAGTTGTGGCTTAGGACCTGCTTTACCT